>NC_080063.1:14550296-14712796 GCF_026212465.1 Amaranthus tricolor | reverse complement strand
TTCCCATATACCCACTTAATTTAACCCTTATAAAGTATTTAAAATCAAATTCTATATCAATTAAATCAATAAATACTTTTATAAATAAAGTTCGAAGTTTAATTGTCGTCTTACATATTTTCTTCCCTCATCCTAAAGAAATCAACCTAATCACCACCACCCAAATAAAAAAGGCTAAAGAAAGAAAAAGTAAGAAATCAATCTGATTTAACTCTTTCAGCAACTAATGTATAAAGTCAAACCCATCTATGTCATTTAAATCGTCTTTTAGAAAAAGATAATTACAAAAGGAAAAACCATAGGCAACAACAAAGAGACATTGCTTGGGAGAAAATGAGGAAACATTGCATCTTTTATGTTTAGGCTTCTTAATTAATGGAGCTACAACAAAATTTCCCCTGAAATAACTTCATAATAATATCTGATAACGAGTTTAAATAAAATTATAGGTAATACTCTCTCCAATTCAGAATAAATATCACATTTAAAACGACTTGCACAAATATTAAAGCAAGAAAAGAAATCACAATAAAAAGGTGTCTATATCTACAAATTATGAACGAAGGAACCACAATAAAAAGGGTCTACATCTGCAAATAATGAGAAGAAGATCACCATAAAAAGGTTTTCATATGTACAAATTAAATCAAGGAGAAGACCAGCACAAAAGGTGTCTACATGTACATATTGAGGAGAAAACCCCATAAAAAAGGTGTCTATGTATTAAAAATTATTGTTTAAAATAAAAATAGAACAATTAGGGTGAATTGACTTAAAAAGAAAATAAATATTTACTCCGAACTGGAGAAGTATGTATGTTCTTAGAGCATACCTATGAAATAAAGTAATTGTTAATGATTTAAGTAGTTGTTAATTATAAGTACATTCGCACAATATACCTATAAAAATAATTGTTAGTGATTTAAGATTTTAAGTAGTTGTTATTTGAATGAGTGGCTATAGCTTTCAATTGTAGCTATTAGATATTAAACGATCTATATAAATGTGTAAAGTATTATCGTTAGATATAAGTAGTTATGCTATATGTTTGAATAATTTGTTAAGAAAAAAGATCGAAAAAATATTAAAACGCTACCGTTGATTTTGAAATACTAAAAATTCTAATGTTATGAAAACAACTGTCAGAAACCATTTATAGACAACTTAAAACTACTATTTTTCTTAACGATAATATATTTTTTTTAAAGCAGTATTTTTATATTTTATCAAATCACTAACAACTACTTAAATTATTATGCTATTACATACTCACATTGAACAACGTTTTTGCATCTATAAAGTCAATAATTATTAGACATTGACTTTTTAGTTAACTTGTTTAACCTACTATTTTTACTAGTTGTTAGCTTCCCTAGATAAAAAAATTGGTAAAATTAAGTATTTGGTAAAGTTAGCCATTTGAGAAAGCCAACCCAAGCAGTTTTTTAGACTAAAAAATGAGTATATCAAATATTGCTTTTTTTGACTTTTAAATAGCCAAAAATAATCAAAAAGTCAACACAAAAATCGATTACCAACGAAGATGTAAATGAATTTTGCAATTCTGTTCCTTTCTGGATCGTGCCACAATCTATTTTTGTTCTAAACATCTAAAAATATGGATCAGTCTAAATCTCTGAATCTACAATATCATCGGCCAATGAAAGACCCAACTCTCTTGGTTTTAGTACGACCCAATAGCTGTATTAATTAATAGTTCTTTCATTGTACAGCTAGTCTCTTGAGAGACCATCTCTTTAAGAGATATTTCTCGAGTCCAATCTATTAAAACTTAATGTCTATTTACATTATACTTAATGCTTACTTACCGTATTTTTAATGTCTACTCACAATATCTTAAATGTCTATTTACATCATCTTTAATGTCTACTTATAATATTTCAAAAAAATGTATAAAGAGCAGGCCTAATTAGAGATGGTCTTTCAAAGAGATCGTCTCTCACAAGAATTTGTGTTCATTGTATATTGTTGCAATGGTAATCCAAATGTACCCCTCTTCCTCTTTTAGAATGTTTCTACACATTGTTTAATGTACTAATTTAATACCCGCTAGTTTTGTATGAGACCGTCTCACCATGAACCATGAGACGGGTCTAGCCCATTTCTTTAGTTGATTACTTTAAGGTCGTAAGTGATCGTTGTGATCGTTTTAAGGTCATAAGCAATCACTCTAAGACTACTCTAAGACTATAAAAAGTGATTATTTAAATATTGTAAGTAATCACTTTAACGTTATGAGTGATCACTTTAAAACAAAAAATGTATTCGGGCTAACCCAATAGAGATAGTCTTACCATGAGACCGTCTCATTTAAGAATTAGTGATTTAATACTCTTTTTGTTTTTTCAAATATCTCATTTGCTTAATCACTCTTAATTTGTATTTCATTCTTAATCCATGCATAAAAACATAGTCAAATGAGATCTTGTTTGATTCGTTTCAACATAAGGTTTAGTAATATCTACTTTTAAAATTTTATAATAATAGACAATTATTGCTATGAAGTATTAAAATAGTGTATTCGCAAACGTGTAAAAAGCAAATGAGACATTTAAAATGAAATATATGAAGTATAACAAATAGTCAATTGGCGTACTTTGAATTGACAAATAGTGAATTGGGGTACTCCAAATTGACAAATTATGAATTGGGCCACATCTTTTGAGTCCAACTTTCTATCAATGCGTATATAGGCTAAGTGAAAAGTTTATTGCCAATTCTTATTTGAGACCGTTTATATAAGAGATGTTTCAAGTTTGGGCTGACTCAATTTATAAATTAAAAAAAAAACAAGAAATAACTAAATTTTGTGATTGTCATGTGCTTTTCTTAACTTTACAACTTTCATTTTTAGTTTTCATTTCACTCTGTCCTAACTTAAACCACTCATAGTCCTCTCTCAAACCCTATTTGTGGTTTTTAATCTTCATCTTTCTCTTTCAAACTTCATTGTCGTTTATTCTCTGTTTATCTTCTTCAACATTTGTAAGACCATCAAATGTATTTATGCTTCATCTTCATCATTTTCATTTTCAAAGCTTTCATTTTCATTTTTTTGGGTTAATTGTGTTATATATTAGTTGGAATTACATTCCTCTTATTTTTTTAAAAAAAATTAAGCTTCATCAATGGTGGAAATAGTGATGTTGAAGAAGACAACAATGGTGGAAATAGTGATGTTGAAGAAGGAAAATAAATTGGTGTTTTAACCTAATTACAATCCTCTTATTTTCATTTTAATATTTTAAATTTATTTGTTTTTTGATTTTACTTGTTCTTGATTTTAGGGTTTACAAAATTGGGAAAGATAAGTGATGGTGTTGTCTTGTCTTCTGTATTTGCAAAGAAAATCAAAAAGATTCCTTCTAAGGATCAAAATGACAACCCTCAACAGTCAAAGGTGGCTGATTAAGTACCCAAACAAAGAGCTTATAGTAGCTGAAATTATAATATTATGTATTTGGATTTATAACATTGTGCATTTGGGTTTATAATAGTGGTATTTTTCTAATTGTTATGCAATCATATTAGGAATTATGTTGGAATTATAATAGTGAGTATCTGGCTTTATAATATTGTATACATGGTTTATAATAGATTGTATTTGTATTTATAATTGTGTGTAGTTTATAATATTTTGGATTTATAAAGTAATATTATAATTCCAACTAAATAATGTTATAACCCAAACTAAAATAATATTATAATCATAATTAAACTATGTTATAACCCCTAATAAACTATGTTGTAACCCCAATTAAACCATGTTATAACCCAGTTAAACAATGTTATACTATAACCCATATTATGTTATAAAACCAACTAAAAATCTGATTTAAGTGTGTATGATCGATGGTTGAAGAAGGAAGATGAAAAAATCTAATTTATTAATAAATGATGCTTTATTTTGCTTGGAAATAAACAGTTAATTAGGAAACTTTTCATTTTCCAAAAAGACAATAGTTTTCTTCTCTTGGGTTTTTTAAAAACAACATTTTTTTTTAATTAAGATATTTTCTAAATACAGTAAGTTGAGAATATGGTCTGAACTTTTTTGAGAGACGTCTATATTAAAAATAAATAATGCGGAAGACTTTTGCAAGTCTACCAAACAAAAAGGCTCATAAAACCAAATCCAATAAACGTGTTTCCTGTGCATAATTTCCAAATCCAGCATAACGTAATATACCACACACACATCATTTAGAATGTTGTGATTGTGAACATTGATATAGTATTGGCCTTCTTCATCACCTTATTCTTTGTTGGCTCCGATTTTAGCGTGTTATTAGCTTCTTATCAAATACTTCTATCAGTTACTTTGAACTAAATAAGTATTCATATGAGTAATTGTTAAGAATCTTTCTTATAAATCGGCTTGTATTTCAACCAGTGAAGTTGAAAAACTATATGTAAATGCTATATCTCCAACTATTTTTCATCTTACTAAGTATGAGTCAACCAATTGAAGTTAAATTAAATTTCAGACTAAGAACAATACACAAATGTCAAGAGAAATGGGAGAGAGAAAACAATTTTTGCATTTGATCCACATCCCTGCGAATGCAAGCCTTTTAGTGCGTTATAAATATTGTCCATTGTAATAAGTTTGCATAATCGCTTTTATTGACTGCCTATGTAGGCTGGGCCATGTGAGCATGTTAGATAGGGTCTCTATGGTTGTAGGGTAGGTGTCTTTAATGGCTTTAAGGATAGGGTAGGACAAGAGCTAATTAAGCTTGTACGCTAGGGTTGGATAGAGTATGTAAGGTAGGGTGTCAAAATAAAATGTCGTAGGGTAGGATAGGATAAGACAGAGGGCCAAAAGAGTCTCTAGGATAGGATAATATAGGATAGGATAGGGGTCTAAAAGAGCCCTTAGGAAAGATAGAGTAGGATAGAAGTTTGTAAGATAAATCAATAAGGGTAAAAGGGCATCTAGGTTAGGGTAGAATATGACAAAGGGTCAAACGGCCGCCTCTAGGGTTGGGTAGAAAAGGATAAGGAGCCAAAAGGCTCCTATAATAGGGTTGGAGATAGTAGAGGCCGAAAGAGCTTCTATGGTAGAGGCCAAAAGAATCTTTAGATTTGGGTAGCATAAGGTAGGGTACCAACATGGCAATAGGACCTTTAAGCTCGAATGGGATAGAGTAAGGGGCCAAAAGGCCCCCAAGGTATAATAAGATAGAGTATGGACCAAAGGAGCCTCTAGGGAATCATAGGGTAAAGGCCAAAAACATTCTTAGGATAGGGTAAGGTAGAGTAGGATAGGGTAGCTGGACAAAAAAAAATGGCAAACTATAAACTTAAATTTTAACTTCTTAATTAATATTGATGATCTTAGCACAATTATCTAAGATTTGCTACGCAGCCATTAAAGGCAACAAGTAAAAGATGTAGAGAGAATATTGAAGAGAGAGAAAACACAATATTATTCATTGCATTTGAAATGAGGGGAGTACATTTTATTTTATATAAGTTGCAAGAGGGAGAGGGGGACCCTTTGATGAGGTGTCAACTCAATAACAAACCAACAAATTGTGTAGTACATTGTAACAAACCTCTAACAAACTATGTACTGCAAGGAAAAAAATAGAAATTCTATTATATGCAAGGATAATGATCATTATTAGGAGAGCATGGTTCAATACCCCGCAAGCTTGGGGGATGGATATCATACCAAGCTTGGGCAGAATAGCTTGAAGCTGGGTGGTGGGTTATTCAAAGCATTAGCTAACTGGAGCTTAGAAGGAAGATAAGTCAGCTGAATGAGACCATCCAAAACCTTCTCACGAGTGAAGTGGCAGTCGATAGCAATGTGCTTCGTTCTTTCATGAAAAACCGGGTTATGAGCAATACGCATGGCGGACTGATTATCACAATGTAACACAACTAGCTTTGGGTTTGTAAGGCCAAGTTCAGTGAGGAGAAGAACAAGCCATTCAATCTCAGATGCAGCAGATGACATCGCGCGATATTCAGCTCCAGCAGAGGAATTGGAAACCGTGTGTTGCTTCTTTGACTTCCAACTAATGGGAGAGTTACCTAACAACAAAAGATATCCAGGAACTGACCGTCAAGAATCCAGACATGAGGCTCAGCCAGAGGTAGAAAAAGCATGAAGACTAAGCTGATCAGCAGCTCTCAAAAGTATCCCTTGACCGGAGGTTGAAACTACATAATTGAGGGTGTGTTTGAGAGCATCAAAATCAGCAGTGGTTAGATTTTGCATATATTGGCTAAGTGTTTGAACAGTATAAGAGAGATCAGGGCGAGTGTGTGTGAGAAAATTCAATTTACCCATGAGGCTGCGATTATAAGTAGGATCAGAAAAAGGTGGAGAATGATCAGATTGTTGAAGTTTGAGGGTAATAGGCAAGGGAGTAGCAACTGTTTTGAAGGTGGATATAGCAGAATCACGAAGAAGTTCAGAGGTAAACTTGCGTTGAGTGAGAGAAATACCATATGGGAGGTAGGTTACTTCCAGACCAAGGAAAAAACTCAAAGGACCTAGGTCTTTTATGCTGAAAGTACGATGAAGATGGGATATGAGATGCTGGATGGATTGAATGTCATTCCCTGTAAGTATAATATTGTCTACATAAATAGCAGCCAAGATGAAAGAATCAACAGTGTTCTTGATAAACAAGGAATAGTCGTTTTTGGATTGAGTGAACCCTTGGTGAACCAATTCAAAAGTAAGTTTGGCAAACCATTGACGGGAAGCTTGTTTCAGACCATAGAGCGACTTTTTCAACTTATAAACATGATTAGGAGGATGAGACAAACCATCAGAGGCCTTCATATAGACCTCCTCATAAAGGTCACCATGGAGGAAGGCATTATTAATATCCAATTGAAAAACTGGTCAATGTTTACTGGCGGCCAAAGCAATAACACATCGCACAGCAGTCCTCTTGATGACGGGGGCGAAGGTTTCTTGATAGTCAATACCCTGTTGTTGAGTAAACCCCTTGGCAACAAGTCGTGCTTTGAAACACTAAAGAGCCATGCTTTCTTGCCGGGTGGTAAGGGAACCAAATCCCATTTATTGTTATGTTGAAGGGCCTGTAGTTCAGTCTGCATAGCACTTTGCCAAGCTTCATTACCAGCTGCCTCTTTATATGTAGAAGGTTCTTTCCATACAAGTTGAGAAGCAATAAGATTTTTGTTTGGTTGGGTAAACTTTGAAATTCAACAATGTTGCACCAGTGAGTAGTTGAAGAATTACAAACATAATCTTATAGGTGAGAGGGAGGTTTAGGAATTCTTTGGGATTTGCGTATAATGGGAGAAGGAGAAGCATTTGATGGGGAAGTAATAATGTCAAAAGGAGTAGTGGGGTTAGTATTAGTGTCTTGGGAAGAGGGTGGTTACGTGTCAATAGAGAGAGTGGGTAAAGGAGGGGTGTCTTAAGGAGAAGGAATTTGGATATTGACTGGTAGGTAAAAGTGAGGAAAAGGTGAGTGTGATTTGTCATGAAAATGGAAAGGGAAATGGTGCTCATGGAAGACAACATCCCTTGAAACAAGAATTTTGTGAGAGGTCAAATCATATACCTTACAGCCTTTTTGTGTGTAAGAATAGCCAAGAAATACACAAGTAGTGGCTCTGGGATGAAATTTCAGACATTTTTGTTTAAGTGTTGACACAAAACATAAACTCCCATATGCTCTTAAATGATGATAATCTGGTTTGAGATTGAAAAGTTTTTCATAAGGGGAGATATGATGTAGGCAGGACTAGGGTAACAAAGTATACAATCACCCCAAAATTTGGAGGGTAAATTTGCTTGGAAAGGCAAAGCTCGAGCTGTTTCTAACAAATGCCTATGTTTGCGCTCTACAACCCCATTTTTTTGAGGAGTTTGCACATAGCTAGTTTGATGTTTAATGCACTTTGTATGATACCAATTCAAAGCTTCACCATCGCAAAGTTCCTTGGCATTGTCAGTGCGAAGAAACTTGATGCTAATATGGAAATGATTTTCAATATAATTATGCAACTGTTGTAAAAAAGATATAGATTGATTTTTGTGTCTCATCAAGAACACCCAAGTACATCTCGTACAGTCATCTACTATAGTAAGCAAATAACGACATCCATCATAAGTTGGTGAGGAATATGCCCCCCATACATCCACATGTATCAATTCAAAAAGTGTCTTAGTTTTAATACTACTAGAAGGAAAGGGAAGCCTAATATATCTAGCTTGGGGACAGATAGTACAAAAAATATAAATCTATACATTAGAGACGTCAATTTTTGGACAAGCATATTTCATATTAGGAAAATGAGTATGTCCAAGTCGGATATACCATAACTTGGCGTCTTCAAGTCGAGATTTAGGAGAGGCTACATTAGCTGAGTGTGTCTTATTTGCAACTGGAATTGTAGAAACTTCTTGTATAGTATTAGAAAGAGTATATAAGCCGCCATTAAGTTCACCAAGAAGCAAGGTCTTGGTCCTTAAAGTGTCCTATTACTAGTGAAACAACCCAAACCAGCGTAAACAATATAATAATATTGTCTACAAAGCACAGCGGAAGACTTATAGAAGTCTGGGCTGAATCCGACCCGTGGCTCGATAGCCACAGCAACCAATATCAGAATATTTAAAAACTTTACATAACTGTAATACAATTAATTACAAACCAGTTATAAACTAAGTTAACTTTACAACACATGATTTGTCAAAATATCATGATAAGTTAACTTTCCAGAAACGATGTCCTTACTATCGCAACAAATGACACATAAAGGAGCAGCACATCCATCCGCGCTAAAGTTGGCAACCTGAAAGTGGACCTATCCCCTTAAGAGATAGGCCCCATCATAAACTGTCAACAATTGAATTGTTGAGTAATCCAACAAACTATTACATTGATATACAAGTCATTAATAAACATCTACAATCAAATTCCTTATTCACTTGGTAACCATTTATAAACATTATTTTATCCAAGTTCAAACTCTTTTAATAGACCGTTTGGTATCGACATAAATACGGCTATGAACCTTTAGTTCATAACGAGTCAAAATACGGCTATAACTTTACAAGTTAATAGCGAAATAATACGGCAAATGAAACATATGCTTCCATTGCAAAACAGGCAAAACTTTATATACCAAACATATTTATTCAAAAATCATTAAAAACAACAATGTAATAACAGTTTAAAATATGGGAATATAATGGACCGTCAGGAAGTAGGCTTGATTTAAATCCTGAGAACACGGGTGATCGTCATCACCGAAAATACGGTTCTTACAAGAACGAAACGGGAACGGGGGCTCGAGACCGATCCGAATAACCATTACCTATGATCAAGGTATAGGATTTCACAATAATCCGGATATAAATATCCATTACCAATTCCCAAAAACGGACATTTTTCAATGTCGAATATTTTATTATAAAACAAAACAAGAATTCACTAAATTTTCTTTTGAAATCACAATCATTACTTCGAATATTAATCAATTCATCATCATTTAAAATACCAATCAATAAAGGGAGAATAATAACCCTAAATTAATCTCAAATACCCAATAAATAACCTTAAACATCCAATTCATTTTATAGTTCCTACTTAATAAATTGCATTTTAGTACTATATCAGGACACCTGTTAGTAATTCGGTCATAACTTCCTCGTAAGAATTTGTATAGAAGCGATTCAAGTGGCTATGCGACCATAACTCAGAGCTCTACTATTCTTATAAAGACACTAAAACCCAGAAACAATCAGTTTGGCCCCGAAAATGGCAAAAACATAAAGCTTATTATTGATTTTCATGACAGCCTGTTGGTATTTCACTATTTTGAACATAACTCTCTGATACGAACTCATTTGGAGCGATTCAAGTGCCCACGCGACCGTGACTCAAAGCTCTACAAATCTCATGCAGACACCAGAACCCTAAAGCGACTCTAACTGTCTCAAAAACAGCAACACGGGTTCGGACAGAACAAAACAGAAACCTCATTGTCGATTTTCATGACAACCTACTAGTATTTTGGACAGAACCCTAAAGTGACTCGATTTTCATGACTGCGACTCGAAGCTCTACAAATCTCATGAAGACACCAGAACCGCCCCAAAATAGCCAAAACAGAAAGTTCAGTTTCGAAACTGAAATTTCAAAATCCAAAATACTAAGTTTTATACTAGAAATCAAATAACCCAAATAACCAATACTATTCAACACTAGCAAAAACCAAATTACCAATTGAACTCATATACTCCAATTACACTCAAGTTGATGCTTAAATGTGAACTAAAGAACCAAATTAAACCATGAATACTAAACTACTACGTAAACAAAACAATCATTGTTTATACTTAAGAACATAAAACTACTTTAAAACATTAAATTTATACTTAAATAAAATAGTTTGTAGATTACCTTGATGAGCAATCCTTCAATCAAAATTCAAAATCCAACTTCAAACACCAAAAGAAGATAGAGATGGTGACAGTACTAAATGTGTTCTCCTTCTTCTACAATGAAAAAGCAAATATCAATTTTTCATATTTTGACTTTATACTTTGGAAGAGGATGAATTTTCAGAATTTTACACTAATTGATAGTGAAGGAGTAAGGGGAAGGGAGTATACAGGTTTATAAGTAACTTAGCTTGATGAATCATAAATTACGTGACAAAATTACGGGTGACTCAACTTCATACTCATACTCATTAAAGTATGAGATGGATAATACACCCATATTTTCCGTCGTATAATTTATTTGGTCCCCACAAATAATAAAACTAATATCTAAAAATCGTAGTAAAATTTTACTTTTAAAATGAAAAACTCATTTTACTTATTAAAATAGTAATTTTTAACAAAGACGTTTTTATAACTGTTTCAACTAGGCATTGAGCATTAGTAAAAGTGATAGTCACAGCATTATCCCTACAAATTTTGTGAACTGATATTAGGTTAAATCTAAATTGAGGAACGAATAGCACATTTTTAATCAATAAATCTGGTGTAATACGCACATCACAAATTTGACCATAGCGCTCCTCGAGATCCTTCCACATTTCCCTGGCAGTGACGTAGTACATAACACTTCTTGCAATAGATCTTTCCAAAGATGCAATGATCCAACCTATTATCATGTTATTGCACCGCTCCCAAGCCTTCGCATCTGAAGAATTAGCCTTAGGTTTTTCCAATGAACCGTCCACTGAACACATTTTATTCTCGGCCGTTAGACTTATAATCATACTTCTTTTCCAGTCAGCATACCCATTTCCATCGAAGGGGATCGAAACTAGTTTGGCACTAGCATGGTCTAAAGGGTGTAGATAGCAATGGCTTGAAGGGTTTTGTGTGGGATCAGAATGAGTGGGTTCCGTTGCCATTAAAGAAGGAGTAAAGAAAGAACAACACTGTAAAACAAAGAAGATAGAAAAAAAAAGAAGCAGAAAAAAAATAGATCAAAGAGCTTCATGCTCTGATACCATGATGATCTTAGCACAATTAGTTAAGATTTACTACGCAACCATTAATGGCAACAAGTAAAAGATGCAGAGAGAATATTGAAGGAGAGAAAAAACACACTATTATTCATTGCATTTGAAATGAGAGGAGTAGAGCCTATTTTATACAAGTCGCAAGAGGGAGAGGGAGACCCTTTGATGAGGTGTCAACTCAATAACAAACCAACAAATTGTGTAGTACATTGTAACAAACCTCTAACAAACTATGTACTGCAAGGCAAAAATAGAAATTCTATTTCATGCAAGGATGATAATCATTATTGGGAGAGCATGATTCAATAAAAATAAAATTTAATTTTTGATGTATCTTAATTTTAAAAGTTGAAGTATGAAATTTTAATTTTAAATTTCAAAATTTTCAATTAAAAAACATAAAATCTAAGTATAAAATTATGTAAATCATCAAAAAAATTTATACCATATATTTACTGTTTGGCGCCACAGGGATGACATGTTCTATATATAGATGCGCTGGTAAAGATGGTCGTCGTAGTCCTAATGCTCATGGTAGTCAGTTGGCACAGAGGTTGGTAGTTCAATGAATTACTAACCAATTTAACATTTATGATTCACCTAACATTTTTATCAATATCATAAGCATATTTAATTATGTATATGTTTTGAATCACACTATATGGTCTGAAAATTGAGTGTAAGTGCTTAGATTTTCATTACCCGTTACTCTTAAATTTCAAATTGCAATTTTTAAAAGGCAACATATCTATGACATATATTAAGTTTTAATCCCATTATATGGTCTGGATCCGATTTTATAAGACTTATCTATCAATGATTAAAAAAAAGATTTAAATATTTTTTAATTTTAACTTTTCAAAAATCTACTGCAATTCCTAATACCTTTAACCTTATAAGTTAGTCTCCAATATATTCATCTTCACTTATTCTTTTAGGAGTTTAGGTATTTAATCTCCTGCTACTATTCCATTTAGATATTTAGGTCAAATTAGCTCTCGTTAATTCATTTCAATTCATTTACACTATTTTTTTTGGTTTGATTTAATTCGTTGTTCACTAAATTTGTCAGATAATCAGCTCACTGGGAAAATCCCATATGAACTAGATAATAGTGATTAGAATGCTAGTTATCTAAATACATATTTGTGCACCAATTCTCGTCTTTTAAACCTTCCCAAATGCCAAAAATTTCCCCTTAAATTTCTTCCTTTAGTCATTTTCTTAACATTTCTAGTCACTTTTTCAGCAGTATACTTCATAGTATTCATAAACATCGAAATCTGGCAAAGAAAACATAAACAACATAAAGAAACATGGGTATTAACCCCCTTCCATAAGCTATGCTTCACAGAAGAGAAAATCTACAATAACTTAACCGAGAAAAATATGATCGGTTATGGAGGATCCGGTCAAGTTTACCAAATACCCGTTAATGAAATGGGTGATATGGTCGCGGTTAAGAAGATTTGGAACACAAAAAAGATAAGTAGCAATTTGGAGAAACAGTTCAATGCTGAGGTACAAACTCTAAGTACTATAAGGCATGTCAATATAGTGAACTTACTATGCTGTATTTCGAGTGAAAACTCGAGATTACTAGTTTACGAGTATATGGAAAATCGAAGCTTGGATAGATGGATCCATACAAGTAAACACGGGCTTTCATCAGTGGATTATCCTGTGTTGGATTGGCCTAGTAGAAAGAAAATAGCAATGGATGCTGCTCAAGGATTATGTTACTTGCACAATGATTGTACACCTCCTATAATACATAGGGATGTGAAATCTAGTAACATTTTGTTGGATTCTATGTTTAATGCTAAGATTGCTGATTTTAGGTTAGCTAAGATTTTGACTAAGCTAGGTGGACAGCCTAATACTACTAGCTGTCTTGTTGGATCTTTTGGTTACATTGCTCCAGGTAAATTGTATTTCCTCTGTTTCGCTTATTTTGCATAAAATGTCATTTTGGGTCATTTCATTATTTTGCTTTTTTTTTGGATATGGCCCACCACTTCTTTAATCTCATCCGTACATTTAACTATCTTATAATTTCATCAACAAAATTCATTTTCTTTCTTCTTTTACTACCAATATCTATTTTTTATTAATGTAAATCTCATTGGTACAAAGACAATATCAGATATACTTTTCAGCCAAGACAAAATTGATTCAGCCTTAAATTATTGTTTTTCTCTTGATGTTGATCTTTGAGGCATTATTGGTTACTCTTTGTCTCTAAAAGATTGTGACATTTTTCTTTTTAACTCTTTTACGTTGCTATAATTTTTTAAATGGAAATTGGAAATGTCACAACCACTTTTTTTGTCCATAACTACATATTTTAACTTTTAATATTGTTCACACAATTCAAATAGTCTTACCATTTCTTAATCTTTATGCAATATACAATTATGACAATTTCTTTGAGACGAAGGGAGTATTAATGATATATTCCCTCTTATTCACTAGAAATATTATTGTCTCATTTGTTTTTTATATACTTTATCAATCACTCATAATGTTCTTTGTTCTCAATCTATCTAAAGTTAAAATATAGTCAAGTGGATTTTTTTTGATTCGTTTCAATTTAAATTTGATCAATATTAATTTTTTATAATTTTTATCCAAGCACATTTGGACATATTTAATATTGAAATAGTGCTTTAGATTGAGTGAAAAACAAAACATGTAAGTCAAAATAGAAGGGGAAGTAAATAATATATTTTGATGCTCCAACCATCGGTTTCAAATTTTAAAGATACTCTGTATATAGTATATAATATAATATCAAATGTCAACATGATAAAAAGTCATAAATTCAAATTTCAACAACGATTCATTTTAAGGAAAATATTGAGCGTCAGCTACAAGGATGTTTAGTATTGCATAGCCCAAAGCCGAAAGGCTCAGGATGTTAAGTATTGCAAAGAGAAATTATGGAGCTTTTAAAAAATTGATAATAAATAAAAAATAAAATGAATTGTATAGTTGAAATTAAAAAAATTAAAATTTATTTATAGGATTAAAGAAAGTGGTGGACCATTATTCAAAAATAAAAATAATGTAAAATGAGTGGGACGTATCAAAATGACAATTAATGCAGAATAAGTAGGACAAAATAAATATGTAGTTATCAAGTGCTAAACTAAGAAATATCGACATAAAATACATAAAATGATTAGAAATTTAATTGCCTCAACTAAAAATTAATTATATAGAATTGAAAAATAACAAAAATGGAAACAAAAGTCAAATGATAGGGTTCATGTAAAAAAATTCTTACCAAGAAAATATACAATAATTTATTTGCTTAATTACAAAAAATATTTAAAAAAAAAAAAAACCAATATACTATTTTCAAGTGTTAAACTAAGAAATATCAACTAAACAACACAAAATACGAAAATTGACCAACAATGTAACTACCTAGACTAAAAACTAATGACGTAGAATTGAAAAAAACAAAAATAGAAAAATAGGTCAAATGATCGAGTCTGGGTCAATTTTCAGTCAGATTTTAAAATCTGGTAAAAAAATAACATATCTAGGAGACAATAAACTATATATCACTTTTTACAATTAACTACGAAATATTAAACATTTAGTTGAGTTAGATGTTGTGTTTTTTTCATATACTAGCTTAAGCTAATGGTTGAGTCTCCATGATATGTTGTATACTTTAATACGTCCTCTTACATGAAAGCCATTTGGGCTAAAATTATGTATCTCCATATCAGGCCTTGAATATTTCACTTTATATGAGGGGTGGTTGAGATTCAAACCTCTAACCTCTTATTACGTTGACTCTGATACCATATCAAAGAACCAACTTAACCAAAAGCTTAGGCTAATATTTCAGGCATCAAATTATGTTATATACTCTAACAAGAAACACTGTTGTTATGTGAAAACTGTAGAGTACGTGAAAACCTAAAAGGTGAATGAGAAGACTAAGATTTACAACTTTGGAGTAATTATGTTGGAGTTAGTGACAGGGAAAGAGCCTCATAAAGGAGATGAATACTCAAGTCTTGCAGAGTGGTCATTCAAACATTATAATGATGGGCAATTAATTCAGGATTCTTTTGACAAGGAAATACTTAAGCGTTGCTTTTTGGATGATATAATCTATATGTTCCAACTTGGGTTAATGTGCACTAGTATAGAACCACATCATAGGCCATCAATGAAGGATGTTTTGAGGTTGCTTGAAAAAATGAACAATTTAGAAGATTCTAGAAGTGATAAAGAAAGGAAAGATCATGATTATTCCCCTCGTCTTGGAGGTAATGGACCAGAAAGAAAATAGAAAAAAAAAGAAGTAGAAAAAAATGGACCAAAGAGCATCATGCTCTGATACCATGATGATCTTAGCACAATTAGCTAAGATTTGCTACGCAACCATTAATGGCAACAAGTAAAAGATGCAGAGAGAATATTGAAGGAGAGAGAAAACACGCTATTATTCATTGCATTTGAAATGAGAGGAGTACAACCTATTTTATACAAGTAGCAAGAGGGCGAGGGGGACCCTTTGATGAGGTGTCAACTCAATAACAAACCAACAAATTTTGTAGTACATTGTAACAAACCTCTAACAAACTATGTATTGCAAGGCAAAAATAGAAATTCTATTTCATGCAAGGATGATAATCATTATTGGGAGAGCATGGTTCAATAAATATAAAGTTTAATTTTTGATGTATCTTAATTTTAAAAGTTGAAGTATGAAATTTTAATTTTAAATTTCAAAATTTTCAATTAAAAAACTTAAAATCTAAGTATAAAATTATGTAAATAATCAAAAAAATTTATACCATATATTTACAGCTTGGCGCCACAGGGATGACATGTTCTATATATAAATGCGCTGGTAAAGATGGTCGTCGTAGTTCTAATGCTCATGGTATTCAGTTGGCACAGAGGTTGGTAGTTTAATGAATTACTAACCAATTTAACATTTATGATTCATCTAACATTTTTATCAATATCATAAGCATATTTAATTATGTATATGGTTTGAATCACATTATATGGTCTGAAAATTGAGTGTAAGTGCTTAGATTTTCATTACCCGTTACTCTTAAATTTCAAATTGCAATTTTTAAAAGGCAACATATCTAAGACATATATTAAGTTTTAATCCCATTATATGGTCTGAATCCGATATTATAATACTAATCTATCAATGATTAAAAAAAGATTTAAATATTTTTTAATTTTAACTTTTCAAAAATCTACTGCAATTCCTAATACCTTTAACCTTATAAATTAGTCTCCAATATATTCATCTTCACTTATTCTTTTAGGAGTTTAGGTATTTAATCTCCTGTTACTATTCCATTTAGATATTTAGGTTAAATTAGCTCTCGTTAATTCGTTTCATTTCATTTACACTACTCTTTTGGTTTGATTTAATTCGTTGTTCGTATAAAACAAGAACATAATTAATATTTTAACATTTTTGAAACTTCCATAGTATGTTTTGTGTAATATGACTGAAAAATCATATTGTTTATTGTTTAATAAGTTTTTGAGTGAAAGGCTTTATGTAAAAATTTTGTTTGTATATTAATAAAAAGTTAAAACCAACATTCAAAATTAAAAATCCGCTTAAAAAGAGAGAAATGGGTCTTGTTTTACTTAAACAATAAATATAATTTTCCTATGTAAAGTCTTAAGTTTGATTTTCACCTAATTATCTTCTTCTCTCAACCTATCATATAATTAAAAAATTTACTTGAAAAGAATAGGTGAAAACTGAAAAGTTAAGAAAAGACAAGAAAGGTACAATGGTTGAATTAGTAGATCCATTAGCCCTTCTACAAACATGAGAATAATTTAAAGGTCTTTATGTGTTAATAAAGATTGAGCAACATGGGGGAGGCAAGAGAACAATGTGTTAATTAAGTTGATGTTATCCAAAGTAGGTGAGGTGTAAATCTATATTTGTACTTCTAATTATTTTTTTGAGTTTTGACCAACAAAAGTTAAGAAAGATAAATATGTCATCACTACACTCCATCCTCTTATCTCTTTGGTGGTTGAGGAAGCTAAGTGAGTGTGGGTACAATTATATTACTCCATTTGCATGTGTTTTGTTGTGCTTCTAACCCACGAAATACATATGCATTGTCAAAATCATATATCACATTCTATGATTATGTTTGGTAACTCAAAACTTGTGCTTTCTTTAAGGACTCACTTTTGTCTTTTTATGTAGAATCTCTCTACCATTAAGAAATAATTCTAGACACAATATGGTAAAAATAACAAAAATTAGTAAAAGGGGAATATATATATATATATATATATATATATATATATATATATATATATATATATAATAAAAAAGTGGAAAAGTGTATGAATAAGTGAAAATAAAAATAATAGAGAAATATTATGGGTCACGACTTACGAGAAAAAATAAAAATAAAGCAAATTTAATTGGACGGATTAAAAAGAATAATAGGGCTAATTCTTTGAGATATTATTTGTCATATTAGTATGTCACTCTTGTGTGCCATCATTTTTATTTTTAGTCATCACAAAATAATTTAATTCTCTACTATTATTCCGCCTCTGTCCATTAATTCATTTTTATTATGAGTTTGTCAATAATTCATTTTGGTTTGTCTCTTTTATTTTGCAACAATTATCACTATATTAGACCTAGACTTTAGGATTTAGTGGATGCTACTAAAGGTTGTTGCGACATTTAGACTAATATTATTAGATCTCATGTAGTGAAACTTAATAGTAGCATTTGAAATTATGCCGCTATAACTTTCATAAAATATATGTTCCCATCAACTTTTTTAATTCTTATTCACTGTTTTTTTCTTGTTTTCTATTACTTTTAATCTAATGTATGAGCTAAAATCTATTATTGTATTATTTGCATATCATAAAGACTAAGAGTAATAATCATATTTTTGGCATAATTAACTTTTTACTCTATGCTGGCTTTAACATTTATTAAACAAGAAGACAAAAAACCAATTCCTTCTCATTTTGTCTAGGCCCGACTAAAAGTTTCAATATATAATAAATAGTACTTCCATTTTTTTCTCCAAAATTAACTCTTGCCGAACTCATTATTTTATTATTTTATGTATTTTATATATTATTACTAATATACAATAAAAATAATATAGTCATTTAAAATTTATTTAATACGTCTAATTATATATTTTATAATAGTAACTTTTCTAAAAGTATAATTCAAGATACAAACAAGTTGACAAAACATTAAACTGCAGAAAAAATAATTAGGAGCAACTAAAAAAAATGGAATATCTTTTATCAGTGTCAAGAAATAGAACACATAACTAGCTAAAATGTAACAAATAACCAAACAATAAACTTTATAGAATTATAGTCTCTCTTATTTTGCATGATTTTTTTAAAATTTGTTTTATTAATTTTGCAATATTTTTAAGTAATAGTTTCACCCTCAATTTTTTAAACTCATCTATAACTCCATTCTCTCTCTTAATCTTAACTACTCAATTTATCATTTAATTATTTCTGTCAAATTTTATAACTCAATTTTTATATCTAATAAATTTTACTTATTTTAGTGCTGGTGAAAAAAGAGAAACACATATAGAGTAAGTATTTATACCTGAGTTTGGAGGACTTTCAATGATTTCTATTTTCTAGCAATTTTCTGAATTTCGAAAAAGTGATTGGACTTAACACACGTAGGTCATTAGATAAAGTTTTTATACTACTTATTTCCCTAAATAAATATTATGTAATCAATGAAACAAATCGAATAAAAACATATAGCAAATTTCAAAAAAAAAAACTATAAAAAGTAATTCCTCTGTTTCGTTTTAATTGCAATATAAGGATTTTTTACGCGGTCCAATGCATTAATTCTATTCTTAATATCTCTAATTATGTATAAAAAATTATAAAAACTTGATATTAATAATCTTTACACCGAGACGGATCAAACAAGATCCCACTTGACTATGTTTTAACTTATAGATTAAAAATTAATCACAGAATAAGAGAGCTAAATAAATAATGTATATACTTTTAATGTTACAACTAAATTGATACGTAGGTAGTATCAAATAAGCTATTTATCATATAATTAAAAAAATAAGTTGGAGCATATTAAATTCAAACCCCAAATTAATAAATAAAAATCCAATCAGAGTTAAAATGAATTTGCACTAAATACTATGACACTTAAATTGTTTACGTGGTAGGAAGAGACAAAACAAATAAAATCAAAAGTGGTCCAATCAATGTAGGAAGATCTGTAGGAAATGGAACAAATTTAGAAAGCACAGTAAAGATAAAGATTACACGAGTCAATTGGATTTTACCAACAAGAAATGGCAAAACTTTCAAATTTGATTTACACTATTTTACTATTTATCAACTTAAAATTTTATAACGTATTAAAAAATTGTTCAGTAAGTGTCCATTCTTTTAGTATTGGAAACGACTTTGATCATTCTAATAAATTTGTTATTTGACTTGTACATAACAAAACTCTTGGAATGGTTTATCCCACACCGACAAATTAAAAATGGAATGCACATTTTATAAGCTATTGGAGACCTTCTTCCCATTGTCATATGGTTTTGGGATAATATATATCTCTTTGGCTTATGAAGTGTATGCACCTCGTATTTCTCAGTTAATATGCTGACATTCACAATAAGTCCAGCCTAATTTAACATGGTATCAGAGTCGAAGGTGGTTCCTGATATGATGTAGCTTACATGTGAGGGGGGGTGTTGGAAAATACTTCACATGTGAGACAAGATCCCACATCAATAAAATAGTGGGTTGTGGACTTGTATATATATTGGGTGAGTTAATCCTCTGCCATATGGTTTTGGGAAACAATGAACCTCACCTAGTGTATGTGCAAGTCAACGCTCTTGACCCGTGGGTTTGTGGACCCCAGCCACGGGTGTCTCGTGTTGAAACGAGTGGGCCATGGTGAGATTATGTGACGAATTGTCACGGCCTAATATGGTATCAGAGCCGATAGTTCGATCAAAATTTAAAATGGTTGCTCTGAAAAGAATGACCTTCCTGACCTAATTGATTACTCCCACATGCAAACTTGACGGGGGTTCGCATGTGAAGGGGTGTTGGGATGATTCATCCCACGTCAACAAATTAAAGATGGTGTGCACACTTTATAAGCTATTGGAGACCTTCTTCCCATTGCTATATGGTTTTGGGATAATATATATCTCTTTGGCTTATGAAGTGTATGCACCTCGTGTCTCCCCGTTAATGTGTTAGCATTTACAATAAGTCCAGTCTAATTTAACAAAGACCCGCATAAGAAGAGAGTTTGGTGCGTACAAATATAATGAGGTTTCATCCTAAAACCAATTGGTAATATGAGGAGTAGCCCATGAAGGTTATTTGTTAGTCGATCTCTCTAATTTTTCGATGTGAGATAATATGTGTGTTATTTTTCCAACGTCCCCCTCACATATGGCCCTTTTTAATTGAGGTAAAACACCATTCTTTTCAAAATCGCACATTGTTTTTTATGGAAGACAAATTTTATTTTGATTCCAATTAATCGAAAACAGTCAGCTCTAATACCAAGAAAACTTTATTAACATTATTTAGTGTTTAAATTTTGTTATATTATTATTTTCATTAACGTGAATGATAGCTAGCTTTACATCTTTATTTATTCTAATATTTTACTCTAACAAGTAATAACCTACCTAATTTAAAGGTACTTGTAGCAAATTTTGATTTACTAAAAATAACTTTCCTAGTCATTTTAAATATAATTTCCTATCAATCTCATTGCCTACTCTACAACTTGCACATTAGAGGATGACGTTAGGCACTTAGGTGTACAATGGATTACGAGGAGTTGAAGTTTAGATCACTCCATGAAGCAATCAAGGAGATGTTATGGAGCGTCTTGACCAAGGCAAGGGATGCCTTGAATAAGGCAAGAAGGTGTTCAAGGAAGGTCTTGGTTCATGCCTTGAACGAGGCAAGGATGGTGAAGAAAGATGCCTTGAATAAGGCAAGAAGATGTTCAAGGAAGGTCTTGGTTCATGCCTTGAACGAGGCAAGGATGGTGAAGAAAGATGCCTTGAACGAGGCACAAGCATTTAAGAAGCCAGTGAATGCCACTGATGTGGTGCTCGTTCGAGCACATATATTGGTTGTTCAAGCACCCTAGTGCAGGGCCTAAAATTGACTTTTTGATTTGCGTTTTACTTGGTGGGAAAGTTTGATTTTTGGGATAGGGTTGTTAAAACGCTTTGGAGGTTATATACAACTCCTAAATCAGGTTTAGATGATTAAGAGAGACTCTACTAAATAGAGGCAACTAAGGTTTAAGCTATAAAAGTTTTTTCTACTTTACATTAGTCTTTTGAGAGTGATCTCCATCGAAATGTGAGAGCTTGTTTTCAAGAGTGTGGATTCATTCATTAATGTATAGTTGAGTGTATTAATAAAAGTAAACATTTGTTGTGAGTGGGGTATCTAAGATACCTCATAAATTGTTGTTGTTACCTCCTTTAATTGTGTTCTGTTTTTCAATCTTTTTTCTTATTATTTTAATATTATTTTTCGACAAATATAATCACTTTCTCATGTTGGGTCAATATTTACCATCCTACTTAGCATTGATTTAGGAAAGATAAACCCAGACTCTTAAAATCAAAAGATATTATCAGTATAAAATCATGATTTTTCACTAATAGAAAATTACATCACTATATTACCTTTTAAAAATATATATTGGGTAAAGACCCCATAGAATAAGGGAACAATAATATATTATTGAAAGAAAGTGGCACAAAGTAAAAGATGGAGCAGAGTCCCATTCCAACGGCTATCACTGAAATCGGCCGGCTGTTTATCTACTGCCATCTTTGTTTAATCAAAGAGGAAGTATTCTTTGTTAGTTTAACAATACTTATAATTCCTCCGTCTGTATCATTTATGAGAATGCACCTAAAATATTTTGAGTGAATTTTAAAATTTGTTTGGAGAATAAATCAAAAACAAGTTGACGATAGAAATTAATACTCTTTTTGTTCCTTTTTATTTGTCCATTTTACTTTTTTGCATATTTCAATGCACATTTGAATAATGAAAATTGTAAAAATTATATACTCTTTAAAATTCTTTGCATCAAGGCGAATCTAAAAAGATCCCATATGAATATATTTTGCCTTGAATATATACTTCAAAAATCAATTTTAAATTTTTCTCTCATAAAGTGGAAAAATTTAAATAGACAAACAAAAAGAAACAGAAAGAGTAGTTAAGATGGACACAGATAATAAGTTTGTGATTGAGAATAAAAAAAAAAAGAAAATAAGACGATTGCCCAAAAGTTAAAAAGCTGCAAATTAAAATGAAATTGGTAGAAATTGAGATGAACAAAAAGAATACTGGGTTCCACTTTCCATGTTTGTTTTATTGAAAATTGAAATTTAATGGGAGAATAAGATAAATATTAAGTTGACGATATAAATGAATAATTAAAATAAAGAGAAAATAAGTGTTAAATGATATTTAAAAAGGAGTAAGGAATCATTGTCAAAAAAGAAAATGTACTAAATTAGTCGGACAAATTAAAATAAAAAGTAGTGCAAATTGAGAAGAAAAGAGTAACTAAAAATTTGAAAAATCATCATTAAATTTTTTTTTTTTATATAAATATCTTACATTTATTTTATTTTGTAAAAAGGTATCTATTAAATTATGTTTGTTTGTCAAAAGCTATCGATTTGTAGATTTTGACAAACAAATGTATTTTAGTAGATAGTTTTAACAAACAATTTAATTTAATAGGTAGGTTTTCATCTTCATATCTAGATAAAATGTATAACATTTAAAAGTTAAAATTTGACAAATAAAAATACTTCAACAGTTAACTTTTGGAAAAAATATAGTTTTTACAAAAAGATAAATTTTGCATTTCTCTTTTCAAAAATTAGCCGTATTTTTATTTTAAATTCGTTTCATTAAATTTGTCATTTTTTTTATTTTTATTTATGAATCACATTATTTCTTTTATTCTCATCCATCTGTATTCAACATATCTTTTAGTCTTACCTATATATTTCTATTTTTTTTCTAAACTTTCATAAATTAGATTTTATTCTGCATTTTTAATTACATTTCTTTATATTTACTCTATTTCTAGTGGAGACTAATTTTTTTAGACAACTGAGGTAAATTTCATATATGTGGAATCAGAATGGCCTACTAATGTCTAGATTTGTGCGTTTGTCCGTACAAGTATGTCGTATTCTATGTTAACTCCCAGTGTGGAGTTAGTATCACAAGGTTATCAATATCATCTTATTCATTATTATATTTTGATCAGAAAAACTATAATCAGGATTGTCATCTTATTCACTATTATATTTTGAACAGAAAAATTATAATCAATTATAATCAGGGTGTAGAGAGGAAATTAAGAAAAAAAACATCAACTTATACTTGTAAAGGAGAGCACGGTCAAAGAATCTCTCGACTTGAGGCCTTGAGTGTTACAAGGTTGTGTCCATAAATATACGTACATTTAGAATATATATTACATATTTTTGAGCTTTAATATTCAGTATAATTTTTAATTAAATTGATTTCTTAATATGATATCAGATATTAATGTGATAAAAATATTACGGGTTTGAATCTCACGCACTTCTCATTTCATGCGAAATATTTAGCGCCATGTATAACATCTACAATTATATCTCAAAAGATTTTCGTGTAAGAGGAGTGTGTTAGAGTATATATTATAATACATCATAGGATTTCAATCATCTGCTTAAACTTTTAATTGAGCTAATTTCTTAAGTTGTAAGAATAATAATCTGGACAATTATACTGAGTTTTGAGGTCTTTCATGGTTCCATCACTAATTACTCTTATGACCAATTTGGTTAATGTTACTAAATAATGGTGGTAATGAGAATGATTACAATGTAAAATTTTATTAAAAGTTTCATGTCATTACCATGGTGATAGAAACTTTAATCACAAAAAAATTTTTTTTTTTTAACAAATTTTCATTACCATCTAATACCACATCTCCAAATCGTAATGCATTGAAATGAATTTTATGAAGAAAATGAGATTATTGAAGATGGATAAGCATGGCCATCAAGGTAGCCAAGAGATCTTTCAATTAAAATTACACTAGTTTTTATTCTCATTACCACCTACTAAACGGACCGTAAATAGATCCAATTGCACAAGAGGGCCTTCTTTGAATTCTCTAAAGTAAATAAGAAGAATTGAAGAGTTTTTTAAGTTAATGAAAAAATCTATACCCATATTATAGATGAGTCGAGTTTTTTTTGAAGTAATGAATGAATTGTAGAAAATTTGAAAATACGGTGACTATTACGAGATTGTCTAAAATATACTCTTCCGTTGAATAATAAAAATTCTATATTAAAACAAAGGAAATTTTTAAAAAAAAAAAAAGATTGATAATGTAGCAAATTCAAAGGCAAAAAAAATTAAATGTTATTCACCCTTTTCTTATAAATTAGCGCAATGTTCTTTTCGATGTAATTTAAGCAAAAATGGAGAGTGAATTGAAAAATAAGACAAAATACAATTAAATGATAACAATGAGCAATTAGTATGAAGAAAGTCGAAAAAGAATAGGAAAAATTATTAAAATAATCCAACATTTTATTGATTTTCCTACAATAATTTTTAACTTTTGATTAACGATGAATAATTCTAAGAGTGAGGTATGGCAACCTAAAACCTGTTACACAGGTTATATAGCCTTAGTAATTAAAATTTATTAAAACAAAAAAAAAATGAAAACTAAAGAAACTGTTAAATGAACCCAACCACACCTCCCCACCCAAACCACCACTATCAAATCCGACCACTTCTTCACCATAGTTGTCAACCTCAGCTCCACAAAATTTAGCAACAACGTTTAGCTTTACTTTCAGAGCAACAAAATTTAGCAATCCAAGAAAACATTAGGGAAATCCACTTGATGAATAGTAGTTACCTGAATTGTAATTTTGAAGCTCAGCCACTAATAAGTAAAAATCATGATCACATGAAATAGTGGAACAATCTTTAGCTGTACTTTTGGTTACTTGTGTGATTCAGTGGGGTAAGGTAAAACTCTTAGGCTCTTATAGGTTCATGGTTTTTGGCTTGTGTACTTGGTTGGGGAGGTGGTTCACAAGGTTGTTGTTGGCGGCTGACAAGGTGGATTTCAAATCTGGGTTGTTGGTGGTGCCACGGCTGGTTTGTAGTTGGTGAAATTGAAATATTATGGTGAGTACTTTGGTAGAGATGAACTTTAATGAATTGGACTACTTATCAGGTGGGGACTCGCCGGAGAGGGGAACTGGACAAGGTGGAGTGGCAGTGGGTACTGGGTAGTTAGAGTGGGGTGGCAGTGGGGGTGGAAGGGTTTTTATTTTCTGAATTTTTTTCCATTTAATTCAAAACATTTTTTAAATTTTATACTCCATCTGTTATTTTTTTATCTTTCACTTTGGGTTTTTCACACATATTAAGTAAGATAGAATCTTTGGATTGTAGTGGGTATTATTTTAATTAAATGGTAGCGTGAAGTAATAATTGTATTGGAAATATGAGGTTATAGTAGGTATTATTTTAATTAAATAGTAGTGTGAAGTAATAATTGTATCGAAAGTACGAGAGAGAAAATAATTATAAATAAAAGAAAAGGGGTACATTAAAAGAAAATGGGGGGTTTTAAAGGGTAAAAGTGGGATAAAAACTTTCTAAAAATAAAAAGTATTCTAAAGTGGAAGAATTTTTAAAACTACCATATGGAAGATCAAAAAAGAACGGAGGGAGTATCATTTAATTTTTTTTTTTAAGATAATCTGCAAAAACAAATTACTATTTAAGTAATAATATTCTTGAATAAGTGAACTAATATTTAAGATTATTTATAATTAATTAACAATTAAAATTATTATAAAAAAATTAATAAATATTTAATTATTCAGAATAATTTTTTCAAAACAATAAACTTGTAGACGATGGGAGAGAAACGAGTGGTTAAAAAAGAAGTGAGACCATCCGCAAGAAAAGACTCAAATTGAGTCACTGAGGTCAAATTAGAATTAAATATAACTATTCATACGGAGCAATACGAATTATTTTTTTATTATTTTTAAGTGATTAAATAAGATCATATTTGAAAGAAAAAAATATAGTATTTTTAAATTTTTATAGACGTAAAATGGGTTAGTAAATGTAAAGGTGTGAAAAAACTAAGTTTAGTAGGAATAAATTAGTAAAGGTTATATACCCAAAATAGAGATGAGACATTTAGGATGACTTGACCAAATAAAAAAATGAGACACTTAAGACGAATAGGAGCGAGGGAGTACTATTCATTTCACCCTATACTTTTCCGTCCCTTTAATTTAAAATTATTTTTTACTTGACATTGTTCTTTTCATTTTGCTTATTTTTATTTTTAGATTTAACTTGCTAATTTCTTTTAATGTTATTCTTATGTTTAGAGTATAGTATAGTATTTTATTATAAAGTATAGAGTATAGAGTATAGAGTAAGATAAAAATAGGGGAAGGTAGAACTTTAAATGATTGTTTTATTACTAAAAACGAAAATATATCAAATAATATAAAATTGCCAAAAATAAAAAATGTAGCGAGTATTATGAAACGGAGGAAGTATAAAATAGGCTGTATTTTTAATTTGCTACTATGCTGAAGCGACAAGAGTAATACCGTAGAATTCTTAGGGTATTTCATTGTTAGCCAGCGAGTAGATTTTCTCCTCACTATGGACTATTTATATTTGACTGTGATTAAAAATACTTAACTCAACCACGGTTAAATTAAATCCCCACTCTCTACTTATAGCAGTTTTGGATATCATCTTTCTCCATTATCATTCACCATGACTTGTCTCCCTTAAGAGAAAGGAAAAGATTTCACTAAACCAAATACAAAACACCGAGTTTTAACTCTGATCCACTCACTGAGTTAAATCATTCCAAAAAATGATGATGATCCATCAACACCATCATCCAACCGTTGATATTCCACACTGGGATCCTCTTTATGAAGATCCAACGACACCAATTTTTTCCCCACAAACAAACCATTATTTTTCCGCTTTAAATCACTATTTACCCTCCTCCGAGTTCGACGACTCGGATTCCGAGTCTTCCGATTTCCCATTCGACTCATTCAACTGTGATAACTTCCGAATGTACGAGTTTAAGATCCGGAAGTGTGCGCGTGGGAGATCGCACGATTGGACTGAGTGTCCGTACGCTCATCCAGGTGAGAAAGCACGCCGGAGGGATCCACGTAAGTACCATTACTCAGGAACTGCTTGTCCGGAGTTCCGTCGTGGAAGTTGTCACAGAGGTGACTCGTGCGAGTTCGCTCATGGCGTGTTCGAGTGCTGGCTTCACCCGGCTCGTTACAGGACTCGTCCGTGTAAAGATGGATCTCACTGCAAACGTCGTGTATGTTTCTTTGCTCACTCCCCTGAACAACTTCGTATTCTCCCTTCCATTTCTGAATCTCCTGCAAGTCCACTCGGTTGTGATTCCGTTGATCATCTCCGAGTTCTGCCTCCTCTTCCCGAGTCGCCTCCGAGTCTGAACATCAAATCGGGTGTCGTACATAACAATGGGTATTCTCCGACCTCTGTTTTTGACTCGTTCTCTGACTCGCCTCCGTTATCACCGAGTTACGGGTTAAACTCAGTGAGTGAACTCGGAAATGCTTTAAGAGGGTTACAGATTGGCAAAATAGGGATGGGACCCAGGAATGTGTGGGGGGTTCAGTTGAGTTCATCCCCAAGGAGTCCAAGAGGGTACATAGGTAATCTGCCTACCACTCCAACTCGGATACCGACTCGGTCAGGACTCAGCCTAGTTGACCCGTGGCATATTAATACCGAGGAGGAAGTTCCAATGGAACGAGTTGAATCGGGTAAAGATTTGCGAGCAAAAATATACGCGAAGCTGAGCAAGGAAAACTCGTTGGAAAGTGAACGAGTTGGATCAGTGAGTTCAGTACCTGATTTAGAGTGGGTTTCTGAGTTGGTGAAGTGAGTACTGATGACGTGGATGGATAATATTTCAAATTAAAAGTATAATAAAAATATTATTAATAATAATATCTGGGTAATTAAAGAATTTATTTCGGATTTAAAAATTACCGATTGTGAATATGAAGACGAATTTCAACTTTTGGTTCACTTGTAAATATTGGGAAAAAAAAATCTAGTCTTGAGGATTGACCGTTGTGCAGTAAAAATGTTTCTTATTATGCGAGTTTTCTATATTGGAAGTATTTTGTAAGCGGGGTAAAAGTAGTAAAAAGGTAAAACAAAAAGGGTAAAAAAATGGATGTACATGTACTTGTACTTGTACATGTACATGTACTGTATTGTACAGATGGGAATTGGGAAATTAGAAGAATTATGGATTGGATTGTATTTTTTCTTGAATTATTATGTTTCATTGTCGGATTATTATTATTTATTTATAATTATGATTTTACATTATGCTTTGTTTTCTGAATTAATGATTTTCTCATATATATAGGCAAATACTTAATAATTGATAAGAAAAAATAATATAATTGAATTTTAATTTTTTTATTAATGTTAATACAAGTAATACTTGTATAACTAAAAGTTTAAAATATATTCTAGTGTATTAGTTAAAAATTAATTCTATTTTTGTTAATGAATACCCCTTGAACGTCGTTAGTAAAGTCTTTATGATATTGTGGTTTTTTATGTTGATTTCAATGTAGATGTTTCAATTAAAAAAAAATTAATGATGAGGATGTTAATTTTTTTTATATTGATTTTTTTGTTTGATTTTGTAAGTTTTTGATATCAAATAAATCCATTAGCAGCCTTACAAATTAATTATTTGGTTAATTATTTATGTTTTCTTTTAAATGGAAATGCGTGAACCCTTTGCGGACTTGTAGTAACGTGTTTGTTGATCAAACAGTAAAAAAAAAAAAAAAAAACTTAACGTTTGATTCATTGAAAAGTTTGTACTTATTTAGCTTTTTTTACACTAGTTATTATCTATTTTTATCTGTAATTGATTTTTATATAACTGAAAATATAGTTTTATATCTAAAACCTCACGGTTTGTTTGTTAATTGACTATTGTCTTATTTCACTAGCTGGAAATATTGGTTGATAGTTTAGTTATTTAAATTTATTGTTATTAAAATATTTGGTAAAACTTTATTTTCAATTGTTTGCCTTTTAATAGAGAATAGTGGATAAAATGTCAAAAGCAAATAATAGATTAATCTAAATAGAAATTTTAGTCATAATTTGACTTAAAAACAGTTTTTCTGTTCACTTAAAAGCCGCTTATCAAGCATTTTTTGTAGTTTAATCAACAAAAATTTCAAACCCAAAAAATGAATAATTTACGAATTACATCCTTAAAGTTTAACACTTTTATGAATTATAACTTTAATATTTATTTTTTAGATCGATTTAAGCCAAAAACACAGAATTTTCAACAACTTAACCTAAAATTATGATACTTAAGAACTAGCGTTGAAATACAATAACACCTCAATTGAACAAGTCAATTGCTAAACAGTTTATATTTGTTAGAACGTTAAAAGCTCCAATTAAAATGACCCAATAATTTATTATTCTCACCAGTTTACAACAGCGTACAGGGGTTTTCCAGTCAAATCAAACAGAAATGCATTTTGTTTGCTCCGCTTTCTTTTTCTTAAAATTAAAAGCACTTCTTAACACAGTTTATGAGGTTTTGAAAATTTGATCTTATCTTGACTAGATGGTTTAAGACTGTTTGTTGGAAACATCTAATCCTCTTTACTCACACCTCCTTTTAAGATATTGCAACAATATAATTTTAATAAAACCAACAATTAAATTCTATAGATGAATTAAAAAATAAAAGATTATGTGAAAATATATATGGATAAATATCAAACAAAATAATGACATTACTAAAAATAAAAATGTATCAAAGTTAAAAAAAAATAAACTAAATTAAAATGTGTTGCAATATCTTGAAAACATATTGGGTACTGCTCCCTTCAATACAGAATAAATGCTCAAATTTAAAATTTGTACAAATATTAAGGTAAGAAAGAAACCACAATAAAAAGTTATTTACGTCTACAATTAAGGAGGGGATCACAATAGAGAATTTTAACATGTACAAATTAAGAGGATAGCACCATAAAAAGGTATAGACATCTACAAATTAAGAAAGAGACCACAAATACGTCAAAAATCATTACTTGAGATAGAAATGAGATAATTAAAGTGAAGGAATTACTATTTTAAGACACTTACAATATACTTCTACTATCTAGAAATACTAGGAGTATCAACTTAATTAGATTGCAATGTTTAGGAATTTTGGACCATACATTTTGATGTTACTTTTAGTTTGCCCCAATCTTCATTTGCATTACACTACAAGCCCCTTTTTTTTAATTATAAATAGTTCAATTTTTTATGATCATTTTATCTAAAATATTTCACTTATTGGAGATTTAATTTTAATTAAGTTTTTTTTTATTATACAACTTGTATATGTGCCAATGTAATGCACATATTTCTTGATTTGTTAATAAACTCATATAAATATAATTAGAAATTTTATTTATTAACTACATTATTTTTTGATATATTTATGTAAATAACATAAAAAAATAAAATAACTACAAAATTGTTTTTACTACATAGATAGTATTTTTAAATTGTTAATTAATGCACATATTATACATTATTTTGAAAATTTAGCTATTAACTGCATATAGTATTTTGATTGGACATGATTTAAATTCTTTTTAATTTTAAGAAATGAAATATCAGATGAAACTCAACTACAATTAAATTTCATAAGTGAACATTACATTGTAGTTTTTACATTTGCATAATTGATGAGATATTTCTACAATTCGTATAGTAATCTTGGAATTAATTTTTTTTACGATTATTTCGATTTAATTATTTGAACTTGTATAGAAAGACTCCATGATTGCTTTCAAAGTCATCTCCTTGAATTGCTCATTCGACATGTTGGATAGTCTTCTTATTTTCCCAAATATAATCTTCTCCAACCTATTTGTATTCATGGGTAGATGTATATAGAACACTTGATAGCACGTGCTACCGAAAAAAAAAAAAAATAAAAGTTCAATTTTGGTTTAATTGTGACTATAAACAAACTGAAACTCAATCTAATCATTAAAGTAAAATTTTATATGATCCTAAAATTTAGAAAGTTGTTACTAAAATAATCACCTTAATATATTTATGAAGTATTACTAGCTTTCAGATGATAATATTATTGTGTATATATGTTAGATGTATGAATTTATTGTATACCTAAATTAAACATATCACTTCTCGTTTTATGACCTGATATCATATATATATATATATATATATATATATATATATATATATATATATATATATATATATATATATATATTTCAACAATTTGTCACACCACTAGTTATTCAAGTTTTTGTTCTTTTCAAGGTTTAGTATCTCCTATGTTAGTTCACGTAACGGTAACAAAAGAATATAGTTGCTAGATCATGATATATTAAATAATCGCCTTTGATTTTGGATCATATATCCTTACATGTTGGTGGTACATAAATTTTTAAATTCTGAATCAACTTTTTTTTACAGTGAAATAACTCTTATTTTTAATGTTTAGGATTAATATTATTTTTGTCTATCAAATGTTCATTTATCACACTAAAAATCACCATGATTTCAAAGAAATTTTAAGAATCCAATACAATCTCAAGAATCCATCAACCACAAGTCCACAAAAAACTCTAGGCAACTAAATTTTTTTAATAAAGCTTTAATAACAATTTGTTGAGCAAATGGTCAAAACTTAGGGTTTAGAAACACCCAAACACTAGTCCACAAGAATTTCTCACTAATTCTAACCATAAATGACATTTTTTTTTTTAAATTCTCACGAATTTCTTACGTTCTAACTCTCAACTTTATTACATTGATTTGAATATCTAGTAATTAATACCAAGGAAAAAAAATTAATTCGCTTGAACACATTTGACATCGAACGACACCAATAGTATTACAACATTATGCATCCCAATTGATCAACTTCATAAGCAACTCTATGTAACAGAATACTTATAAATTAGAATCCAAAATATTTCTTCCATCTCTATAAATTTACAACACGATAGAATGGTACCAATATCAAAAAAGTAACGTGTTACATCCATAAGCAACTTTTCTACTCGATATTTAAGAGTGTTGATTATTGAGTTACATTTTAACTGTACTTATAAGTTAGAATGCAAATATTTCTTCCGTCTCTATAAATTTATAACATGATAGAATGATACCAATATTAAAAAAGTAATGTGTTATATATATATATATATATATATATATATATATATATATATATTGTGAGGATATAGTATTAAAAAAGAAAAAATAATAGAGAAACGAATTAATGAAAATAATAGTAGTGAAAAAGTTAAGAAAAAGAACTAAAATAAAATATTATAAATTTATAGAGGACAACATTAATTAGTATTTAATTAGTGGCTATACGCCTTTAATCAACCTCGCTACAAACAAAAGCATACAAAAAAAAGTCATGCATGTTGCTTTACAAAATCCAATTATAGCTAAAGCAAATTAATAATTTAAGATTGTTGTTTATTGATAGAGACTTTGACGTTGACGTTGGATAAATGTCCCACCAATTTTAATTAGCCTAAAGACCATATGTGGATAAATTAAAAAAATAAAAATAAAATGGTATCTTACAGAAAAATGAAAGAAATATATAAAAGGGATAAAAAATATATAAATGAGATAAAACTATAAGTTAAATATGTATATGAAAATTTAGAAAAAAAATATAAATTATGATAAAAATAAAGTTAGCATTTCTTTCTACGACGATTTATTTTTTTGTTACATTTGGAAGTAAAGAAATATTTTTCTCGCTTTTTTATTTATTTTTATTTATTTTTATCATACTTGTTTTCTTTTAAATAATTATTTACATGTTTTGTGTGTTTAAATGTATAATTGCTAAATTAATTTTGTTAAATTTTTATTTATGGACATAAACTCATAATTTACTCTTTTTCCTTTGTCCCCAAGGTTTTCATCGTGTTATTATTTTCATGAGTCTTATTTTCTTTTTTAGTAATAGTCTGTATATTTCTTTTTATCTAATTTATAAACTCATTATTTGTTTTCATCTCATATATTTATTTATTTTTGTTTTATTAAATAATATCCTACGTTAATATCTAATGCAGTTTCATAAAAATTGATCGAGTAAAAATCAATATGAAAAACTCATCAAAATATAATCATCATAGGCTGTTATTTAAGAAACTTTATTAAATTCACCTCATTAAATTTAAGTGAATTTAATTCTCCTCTTTATTAGACTTGTATGTATGAGCCCAAGGTAGTTATAGGCTAATCCATAAGACCTTACGATGAATTCTCTATTAGAGTTAAATTTCTAGACACCACTCGAGCTCTTGAAAAATAATAGATTCACATATAAGGGGAGATAATAACTAATGTATAAATTTAATAGACTATTGTTATTACCATTACCAAATAATTTTAAAAATAAACTGTATTAAATTTATATGTAGTTAACTATCTTTTTACATGAATACGTACATATCAACATACTAGTTATTGTGAAATTTTCTATACGAAATATATTACGATTTGTAACGATCATGGCGATTGAAATTTAAAATCCAAAGAATTTATACAAGTTGAAAAAAAAAAGAGTAAGAATGAAACTACAAAGTTGAAAATCATGTGGGAGGAGTCTAATCACACTTACCTAACTTAATGTAGTGGTAATATTTAATTGAAGTAACTAATTATGATTAGACAAGATATAGTCAAGAGATGTGACAAGGTGGGGTCAACTATAAAATCTAGGGAGTTTAGTTGCTTGCTTCTATTTTATTTTTTTTGTAAGAGGATGGGTTGGTATATTTTTGGGTAGGATGTACAAAGATCTAGGGACATGTATATATTATTTATTTTTTTTTAAATTATTGTGGGCGACAAAATAAAGGGAATATCGAGTTCGTGGAGTAGATAATTTTGAAGATAACGCAAATTATGCTTTATACTGATACGATGTTGATGGTTTTGATTTGAGTTTAAAAGTCCAAATTTACTTAATATATTTATTTTTAAATATTTAATATTTTATCATTCAATTAAAATGTTAAAATAAACATATGAGTCTTACAAGCAAAATGGTGAAAATCAGAGTCATATCATATAGGTGAAAGAGAAAACTTTCAATTACTAGGCTAACACACATTTTCATCTTTGAATATTAAAATATTCATTTTAGCTGTCTAAAAGAATCACTTTGAATATTTTACTATAGATCAGTTTCATATAAGAGTTTCTCGATAGATAATAGGGTTTTATTTTATTTTGATAGTGCAAATATCAATCTATTAAGGTAGTCTCTCTGTCTCTCTTAATTTACACTACTTTTAATTTTAATTTGTCTCATTGATTTTGCAATATTTTCTTTTTTGGCAATAATTCAACCCTCCATCTTTTAATCTCATCTATAAATTTATATTCGTTTTTCATCTTAACCACTTATTTCTATAATTAAATTATTTTAGTTTCATTTTCCAATTTAATTTTCTTTTTCACTAAATTTTACCGCTTTTATAAGTTATGCTAAATAAAAAGGATGGAGAATAAAAAGTTAGCCTATATTTCAACTAATATGGTGTCTAGCTCCTTGGCATCTAATATAATGTAAAAAATAAATCCTCTTAATGCAACAATTCCATTACTTTGTGGCTTTGTGGCTTTGTGCCTTGTGGTATTGGATAATTAAAGAAATAAACCAATTGCAGTGCGTATGAGTGCGCATGCTAAGTGCGAACCAATGACGACGAAACTAATTTAAGGTTATTTGAGAAATAATTCTCATCATTTTTGCCACTCATTATTCGAGTTTATAGTGGAAGAAATAAATAATCCAATTTTCAATCCCATGCCATGCGAAACAACTCAAACGAGATAAATAAAATTAATTAATATTCACTTTAATTTTGTTTATAATTATATTACCTTTAACATGGTTTATAATTAATATTATATCACACATAAATTTAACATGGATTATTAATAATGTGTTAATTATATCTATGGGCAAAAAGAACGAATTTTATTAATATGTGAGAAGATATTCAAACATTAAATGCAATTAGTAGGTTAAAAAGGGTTTATATGAACACGCGTCTGAACATTTTGCAAAGCAGTTACATGAGGACATAACTCATATAGTCACATATCTCCATACTTTTACCTGCACTTTTATAAGCTTGAATGATTTAATTCAAATGATTTACGTAGTACATTGAAGATATGGGGCAGACGAGTTTGGGACATGTCGTGTGGGTATGGGGCAAAGTGAGTAAGATCTCAAATTCACTGCCTACTTACTACTTATGGTGCGTAAGTCTTTTCAATATACCCATATGCACCATTACTCATCAAATTTATATAAATAATTGCCATATCTGAGGGGAATATGGTGTGAAACTCATATAATTGCTAAATGTGCGTGGGTAAAAACGTACCTTCAGACAATAAAATAAATCTTGGGGCTCAACATCAAGTTAATTTTTTGGTTGAATTGATATCTTGACATGATATCAGAAGCCAAATAAATAAGAGATCTCAAGTTTAAATCTTATTCACCCCTTATTAATTCAATTGGAAAATTTAGTGTCATATAAGCAGAATATGTGCTGCATTCACACTTTGGTTTTTGTACATTTGCCAATACACATATTTAATCCTAAATATTCTAATTTTCTATAATTAAAAGTTATAAAAAATTGATATTAATAAAATTTACGTTGAGACGAATAAAAAAAACCCAATTAGCTATGTTTCAATTTAAAATTAAATACAAATTAAGACAATAATAGAGAATAGGCGTAATTAAAACACGTTCTATGCCCTCAAACAGAACTGTTTCGTTGACTTGACACCTTCCAAATGCCTAATGAAAATAAATTAAAACCCCATTTTAGTAGCCTACGTAAGTGTTGCCCATTGTTTTTCAGAACAAAATAATTTCTATTTTTAATGCATTAATCTCTTAGGTTATTTCAGCAAGCTATATTAATAATTGAGAGTATCTTAAAACATAATCATCAAATTTTCAAATTGATAAAATTGATTAAACTAAAACCCATGCCATTTATTAATACTAATCTGAAATTAATAAATTATGTTTTGGATAATTTGGTTCTATACCCGTCTAATAACGAAAATAAGAATATTTGATGAAAGGTGTCAAATTCTACTTAAGAACAAATAATTGAACGATAGAAGTATTTTTATTTTATTTATCAAACTAAATAATTATTTACTCATCAAAGTAATCGACTCTAAACCGTTCCTCGATCATAAAAAAATTATGCCGTGAATCAACCCTATCTCAAATTTTAAAAATGGTGAATCGGGTTCCCAACCCGTTCAAAGACCTATTAAGGACCTGTTCTCTTCGTCTGATCTGATTGGATCTGATCTGAATTTACTAAGGTCTGATCTGATCTGGTCTGATCTGGTCTAATTTGGTCTAATTCAGTCTGATCTGATCTGGTCTGGTCTGGTCTGATCTGATCTGATCTGGTCTGGTCTGATCTGATCTGATCTGATCTGGTCTGGTCTGATCTGATTTGATTTGGTTTCATTGAGTTTGTTATTAATAATAGTAGTTAAGGTATTATTATTATTATTATTATTATTATTATTATTATTATTATTATTATTATTATTATTATTATTATTATTATTATTTATTATTATTATTATTATTATTATTATTATTATTATTATTATTAATATTATTATTATTACTATTGTTATTGTTGTTATTATTATTATTATTATTATTATTATTATTATTATTATTATTATTATTTATTTTTACTATTATTATTATTATTATTATTATTATTATTATTATTAGATTATTATTATTTATTTTTACTACTATTATTATTATTATTATTATTATTATTATTATTATTATTATTATTATTGTTATTATTATTATTATTATTATTATTATTATTATTATTATTTATGTCTTAACCTCATTAATGTATATGTGTCGATGATTAATAATAATAATTATAATAATAATAATAATAATAATAATAATAATAATAATAATAATAATAATAATAATAATAATGGTATGGTTTCATCTGATCTGATCTGATCTGGTCTGATCTGGTCTGGTCTGGTCTGATCTGATCTGGTCTGATCTGATTTGAAACTTTCGGATCTGATCTGAATATGGTGTGATCTGATCTGATTCTAATAAGAATAAGTAATAAGTCAAAAAAATAAGTTGAAGAGAACACCTTCTAAGTACAATTAATCATTATTGGATACCCTAATTATTTTGTCTCATATTTCTCTTCTAATCAAGTCATAGATATAGAATCGATTATAATTTGTCAGTAATCTTGCGCTTAATGTTCTTGAACTTCTTATCAGATATTATATGAAAATTTCATTAGTATTTGTCAATATATTCTTTCAATGTTACAATTATCAGTCATTTTGAATTTTAAATTCGCGACTAAAAATATGTAATATAATCGATCAACTTCGCTTTCCATCATTATTCCAATAAGGAAACAATCTACATACATGCATGTTGACATGAACCGATTGAGCATTATGTGAGCAAGGTATTATCTGCGGGAGGGCCAGCCTTTGGAGTTCAGCAAGATTCATGTTTTGGGCCCACTCAAATTTTTTTTACATAAACTTCAATCTTTTATATTTCGATCTTCAATTTCAATTGAACATTTATTAATCTTCTATACTTAAGTAAAATTAATCTTCTATATATGAAGATGCTTGCGTATGAGAAATTTATTTTTTTAATTTAATATTATGTAATAATTGATATGTACAATTTCTTTAAGCAGTATAAATATATATTTTTAATCCGTATTTTGGACAAATAAAAGGTATGGTTTTCAACTTGTTGAAAATAATTCAATCTTTTATTTGTTGCGAATAATTTTATATTTAAATTATTAAATCCAACATTTGTGTGCTATATATTTGATCCTAACATACTAACTTCGGCCCTGAATCATTACAATCTCTCCCATCTACGCAGAATATGTTGAAAGAAAATACATATTAAAAATAAAATTATTAAAAAATAATTAATGTGTACAATTTTTCATAATAGATGATGAAAATTTAGCTTATTTTTGATAATTTTTCGTTCCACAGTTATGGCTCTCATCGTTTGAAATGTCCAACCCACCCTGTACCGAGCACTTAAATATTGGAAAGTGATAGCTAGTGGCCATAACTAGACACATTACGGTGATGTGGGGTAACTACCCATTGTTTCATGGGTTTTCAAGGAAGATTGAAATAAACATGTTTTTAAATTAAAAAAAAAGGTTTGGTTTCCAAGATATAATCAAAGAAATTGTTGCAAATTAAGGTCCACCAATATTTCAAAATTAAGAGGTGAAAACGATGATATATTAGAGTTCGAACAATGTGTTTCAAACTCCAATATTGCCAAGATCGAATGTATGAAATTTAATGACAAACAAATTACGTTATCAATGATATTGATGTTTGTAGAAGATTGTAAACCAATAAAACGACACAAAAGTTTAACGAGGTTCACCCAACTTAGGCTACATCCTCCGGTGTGTAGTATCTCTTATATTATCAAAGGAGTTCAAAGAACTCTCAAATATGGAGAATTACAATAGAGAAGAGATATAGGCTAGTGTTTGGCTTGGGGTGTATTTTGTGGATGTTGATTATTACAATGAGAGCTCTCTATTTATAGGAGAGATTACACTAAGTAACATTAAGTATATTAAAGCTATGAATAAATGATAATGAAACATCCCCAAGAACTTGAAGAGTCAAAAACAGCATCCTAGGAGCATCAGAGATATTGCTCGACCAAAGCAGAGGCTCGCTCGGTCGAGCGGGATGTAGGAAGTTTCTGGTTACATTCTGTCTGCTTGCTCGACCGAACGAGCTTCAGAATGGGTCCCATTCTGAAGCTCGTTCGGTCGAGCAAGCTGGTCGAGCGGCACTTCAGAGGGCTTCTGACAGTATTGCTCGACTTGCAAAGTAGAGCATCTTGAATTAAACCTTTGAACTTCTTCATTTAGGTCTCATAACTCCCATGATTAACTCATTAATTCATACTTTAATCGTCATCATAAACCACAAATATTAAGACAAAATTTAATACACCCATTCATGACATACTTATGGGATTCAATCCCAAAAGTCACCACATGAATGCACACACCAAATGTGCACTCAAGTCACACCATTCATAACCAGAGGAAATTTTATTTATAACTTGTTTTATCCAAACACATCAACAACATTATACAAGGGCAGCTTTCGTGTGGATTATATCAAACTATCACTCAATCTTATTTGCAATGTTCATCCTCAACAATGTTGGCATGGGCGCACCTTTCTCACCCAACAAGCAATCTTTCAATCCACCATTCGAAGACCATTTCTAATTTAAGTCTTTATCTAGCTATTAATTTTATTTACTAGCTTTAACTTTGTTTATGTTTGAGTCAAACTTTCTATGTTTAAGTTGGATGTTTGGTTTGAAGTCAAGCACTTTTAATCTTCATTTTACTTCAAGTATTTTAGAAGTCATTAGGAATGCAGTAAAGCACAAGATATCGAAAGCAAACAAAGTCAAAGCTCAAGTAAAGGCGTGCAATCACACGAAGAAATTCAGTCCAAAATGTGATCCATTTATGGCGCCAAAGCAGCTCATCATCTAGGAAGAATTAATTGTTCTAATCATGCACGGAAAAGGGTTGAAAATTCAAGTCAAATATTCAAGCATCTTGGCCTGTGGAATACTTGCTCAAATTGTCATCATCAAAGTCTTATTTTAGTCCAATTTAGCTAAGGTAGTTATTTGTAGTAGTAGTGATAGTTACTAGAAGTAAGAGTTAGTTTCTAGTAGTTATTTTCATTTATTTGTAAGTTTCTCTTAATTATTTTCGGTTTTTGTAAGTAGGAAATCATGGGACGGAAGTTACGTGAGGAGTTACTCATTGTGGGAAGTTATTTCCCACAAATGGAGCACATGGGAGGCGCTTACCAAGTGGTTACCAACCGGCCACTTTTGGTAACCACCAAACGGTTGTGGCCGGCTTCTCCCTTACAGTTTCCTTAGTTATTTTTAGTAGTTATTTTTTGTTTTTTCTTTCCTCTATATATATCTTAGCTTGTACTCCGTTTTAAGTCAGGGAATTAATGATAAAGAAAAACCCGAAACAACTTTGTTTCAAAAACCTCGTTGTTTGTATGATTCTTGGATTAGAGTCGTATTTGCAAAAGTTCTTATTCTTAGTGTAAGTGGCAAATATACTTGTGCCTTAAGAGCCTCCTTACTTGCTATATAGATTTATAGTGAGTATTGAGTTAGTCATTTACCGTTTCCGTTGCTTTTTGTTTCGAAACTAATACAAAAACAACAAAAATCTACTCCTTTCTATACGACATTCCTTCCCATTCACTGACGTCCATTGTTCTTTCCTTTGTTCATTGTTAAGAGCTTGTAAGAACTCCTAAGTTATAGGCGAAATTACAACAAAAATGAGAGAAGGAGATCATATCGTCTCATTGGTTTGGGTAGTTCGCAACTTAAACTATTTAAAATCATTACAATTACAATAAACATATTTAAAATCCAAATAAAGTATCGATTTTCACCAATAAATAGGAATATTGAATAATCAAAATTTATACTTATTGAACAAGAAAAAAAGAAATCTAATAATTGAGAATTGCTCTTCAATCACGAAATTTCTCTTTTGGTTGAGGTGAATTCAAAATTGGTCGAATTGTGTAATCATCAGTTATTGAACATAAGCCAAGGAGATAATATCCCCAAATCATATGTCAATGAGAGAAGGAACTTCAATGACTTATAAAATGTGCACTCGACATAGAATAAACCATTCCAATAATATTAGTTTTTTAAAAAGCGTTCGAACTTTGAACCTAAATGGGTTTGTCCTTGTTATTTAACAATGAACAAGTGAAGACCAAAATTTAGATTTTGTCACTGGTACCTGTTAGTAAAAATGAACAAGTGAAAGACAATATGATATTTTTAAAAAAATATACGATGTTAGCGATAGTGAACAAGTATCAATTACTAATTTTTTCTTCTTGAAAATTGGTGGTGACATATGGCACTTGTTTATTCTTCTTGCAAAATTCAATGCGGCAAATATATAACACACATCCAACATGTTAAGTGAATATTTGTATATTATTCTTACCCACGTTATCATATCACCTTCCTGCTATCTGATTCATTCCCATTATACATTATCTTGTTTCCTTAATTTATAATTAGTGCCTTGTATAGAATATATAGTGATTGTAATAATTGATTCTCTTGTAATCAAAAGCTTTGGTTTAGTCTGTATATATACCATAACATTTGTATTAATAAAATCATTCAATTCTCAAAGCTTTCATATGGTATCACTGTATCAGTAGTCTAACAGATCCCATTTCTTCTTCTTTCTTCTTCTTCTTCCTGTATTACTTTATCATGGCTCAAGGTGCTACTAATACTCATCAAATTCCTATATCCCATTCTGCTTCTTCCATCACTTTGGTCTATTTTCCTACCAACTTGACTCTCACCCCCTCCACATACATTGGTTGGCGAACCCAAATTGAAGCTATCCTCGATGTGTTGTCTCTACGCCCTTACATTGATGGTTCCCAGACTGCTCCACCCACCACTATTACTAACGATTCCGTCACTTCGTCAAAACCCAGCTTATGAACTATGGTTTTGTCAGGACCGTCTTCTTTACGGTGCCCTTGTAGGTACTCTCTCACTTTCTGTTTTACCTTTATTTACTACTGCCAAAACTTCACTAGATGCTTGGACCAATCTCGCATCTACTTTTGCCATCCGGCACGTGGCCATATCAAACAATTACAATATCGCCTTCGCCATACTGTTGAAACTTCTAATCAAACTGTTACTAAGTATATTCACTCCCTTAAATCATTATTTATGAGTTAGCCCTTCTTTGTAAACCCGTTGAATTAGAGGACATCACTGATGTCATTCTAGCAAGTATTGATCCCCTTACTTATAAACATGTTATAGATGGAGTTAATGCTAAAGACTCTCCCATCTCTCTTCCCGAACTTCATGAAACATTGATCCATCATGAATTACTCCTTGCTCAACTAACCCAAATCAACACCCTTCATACCCCTGCTAGTGCCCATGCTGTCACCACATGTCCTCACAACAAACACCAACCCAAATCAAGTCAAGGTCTGCTTCCTACTCCTCAAACTACACAATTGATCTCTACTTTCAAAGGCTTTAGTCAATGGTGTCGGCAAAAGGGTCATTATCTCTCCCAATGCTCTAAGTTAAAAACCCAGTTTCCTGCAGGCAACTTTCCCACAACGGCACGTGGACAGAACGTTTCCACCCGCCCACCTCAAGCCCACACTGCAACTTTTCTACCCGTTGTTTCTCCGGATTGGTTGCTTGATAGTGGTGCCTCTCACCACGTTACGAAGGATCTCAATACTCTTTCTCTTCATACTCCATATGACGGAAACGACGAGCTCCTCATAGGTGATGGTATTACTCTTCCTATCACACATTGGTTCCATGAGTTTAAATATATCTTTCATTTCCTTTAAACTTAATAATGTTCTTTGTGTCCCACACATCTTTCGTAACATCTTATCCCTCTCCCAATTATGTTTAGATAATCCCATTCTAATAAATTTCTTTTCATCTTCTTTTCTTATCAAGGACCTCTCCACACAAGCAATCCTACTCCAAGGGAGCACTAAAAATGGTGTCTACAACTGTTTATTTTCATCTCCTACAACTTTTTCAGTTGGCAAGACTTCTACTGCATCTTGGCATCACAAACTTGGTCACGATTATGAATTTATTATCTTTTTATTTCTCCTTCTTGTCTTAACAATTTTGATTATTGTAACTCTTGCCAAATTAATAAAAGTCACAAGTTACCTTTTTATGATTCCATGCTTATCTCTAATGCTCCTCTTGATTTAATTTTTTTCGGATGAGTAGTTCTCTCCTATTATTTCTTATGATAATATGCACTGCTACATTATTTTCGTGGACCATTATACTAAATATGTATGGCTTTATCTCTTAAAAATAAATCTGACTCTCTTTCAACCTTTCGCCACTTTCAAACCTTGATTGAAAAGTTTTTTAATCGTCCTATCAAACAATTTAACATTGACAATGGAGGTGAATTTATTAAATTAAAACCTCACTTTTCAGCTTGTGGCATTTCTCATTTAACATCACCACCCCATACTCCAGAACATAATGGTTATGTTGAACGTTGTCATCGACATATTGTTGAAATGGGTTTGACCTTACTCTCTCATGCTAACCTTCCTGTCTCATTTTGGCCCCTTGCTTTCACTACTGCAGTTTACTTGATCAATCGCCTTCCCACTCCTACACTTAATAATAATTCACCGTATTTTGTCTTTTTAACTTGTCTCCTAATTATAATAAATTATGGTCTTTTGGTTGTCTATGCTACCTTGGTTACGTCCCTACACAAAACACAAACTATAACCCAAATCCACCCCATACATATTTGTTGGTTATTCTTCTTCTCAAAGTGCATACCATTGTTTGGATCTTCTCACTCTCAAAATTTACACCTCTCGATATGTACGTTTTGTTGAACATGAATTTCCATACTCCTCTCTCACAAAATCTTCAATTGTTTCTGCTTCCCAATATAATATACATAAATGGCTCCCTCTATCGGTCTCCCTCATTCCTATCCCAAATTCAACTGAAGTTCCACAAAATTCAACTACACCTCCTCTCTCATCTATGTCTTCCATGTCCAACTCCCCCCATACTCCTGTTTCACTATCGAAAACATCTCACCCACTTACTCCTTCCTCTCACACTTCTTCCCATTCGCCACACCAACTTGTCTCATGCTTATCCACCATATAGGAGACCCCTTCCTTACCCCCTCGTTCTTGTAAACCCAATACAAAATATTTTAATCCAAATTTTGTTCTCCACACCGCCATTCAAACCCCTAATTCTGATCCAACAAACATCTTAGCAGCTCTCAAACACCCTCAATGGCGCAAGGCTATGTAATCTGAATTTGAAGCACTGACTAATAATTCTACTTGGTCCCTTGTACCACCTTCTCATGCACAAAATATTGTTGGATGCAAATGGGTGTTTCACATCAAATATAACAAGAACAGCTCCATTGAAAGGCTTAAGACCCGTTTAGTCGCAAAGGGATTCCATCAAAGACTAGGGGTTGACTACTTTGAAACATTTACTCCTGTTATCAAACCTGCCACTCTCTGGCTTATTCTTTCTCTTGTCGTCTCCCAAGGATAGAACCTCCGCCAACTTGACATCAACAACGCCTTTCTCCAAGGTTCCTTCACTGAGGAAGTTTTCATGGCACAACCTCCTGGGTTCATTGATCCTGCTTTTTCTAACCACATTTGTAAGCTTCAAAAGGCAATTTATGGTCTTAAACAAGCGAGTAGGGCATGGTATGATGAGTTGCGCCACTACCTTCTATCTCAAGGATTTTCACCAACAGTCTCTGACCCCTCCTTATTTTATCTACGTGTGTCTTCACACCTATTTATATTATTGTCTATGTTGACGATATTATCGTCACTGGTCCTAGTCAACCACATCTCAATAAGTTCATTTCTACATTAGTTACAGGATTCTTTCTTAAAGATCTTGGCTACCTCTCTTACTTTCTTGACATGGAAGTTATCCGACATTCTCAAGGTATAGTTCTCTCTCAGAGCAAGTACATTCATCATATATTGACAAAGGATAATATGCTTAATAGTAAACCATCATCCACTCCAATTACTTCTCAACATCCCTTACAACTCCATTGTGGCCCATCATTATCAAACCCAACTCAATACCGTATACTCATTAGAGCTCTCCAATACTTATCACTAACCAGACCTGATATTTCGTTCACTGTCAACAAGCTTTCATAATTCATGCAACGTGCTGGTGAATATCATTGGTACGCCCTTAAACGTCTCCTTCGATACTTACATGGCACTATGCGTTATGGTATGCTTCTTCATCACTCCACTTCTGTTCACCTTCATGCCTTCACCGACGCCGATTGGGTTGGTGATAAGGACAATTTTCTAAGTACCACTGGTTACATTGTGTTTCTTGGTCCTAATCCAATTGCATGGAACTCCAAATGACAACAAACCATAGCTCGATCATCCACTGAGGCGGAATTTCGAACCGTTGCATCCACCACCATTGAGATTGATTGGATTACTTCACTCATGCTTGAACTTGGTTACTCATCTTCTATCACTCCACTATATTCTGTGATAATCTTAGTGCAACAAATTATTCAGCTAATCCAATTTTTCATTCAAGAATGAAGCATTTGGTTATTGACTTCCACTACGTTCGTGAAAAGGTTAAAAAGGGTTCGCTTCGTGTTACCCGTATTTTCGGTGATGATCAACTTGCTGATGCTCCCACAAAGCCACTGCTCAAGCCCCGTTTTCTTTCTCTAATATCTAAGATTGGACTAATACATGGACCGTCCATCTTGCAGGGGACTGTTAAGTGAATATTAGTATATTATTCTTACCCACGTTATCATATCACCTTGTAAGTATGAACAATAGTTCAATGCTTGAAGAAGAAAGAAGACTACTGCATTATTGATTATTTACGCACTTACCAAGTATTGCACGATGTAAAAGCTGAACTACTGAAAAATAGGGACTAGAGCAGTATATATACAAGGAGTACAAAACAAGAAAATCAAGAAAAGGACTACTGCCTTGTGTAAGACATTTGTTGCAGCTTTATTCTTGGTTGTTGTTAGCTGGCGAGATTAGTAGGAGGACTATTATCATATGTGTGGCAGGTAAAAGACTTATGGTGTTCCTTATCATGAGTATGCTTAACACCCACGTTATCATATCACCTTCCTGCTATAGATTCTGATTCATTCCCATTACATTATCTTGTTTGCTTAATTTATAATTAGTGCCTTGTATAGAATATATATTGATTGTAACAATTGATTCTCTTGTAATCAAAAGCTTTGGTTTAGTCTGTATATATGCCATAGCATTTGTATTAATAAATCATTCAATTCTCAAAACTTCCATACAACACACCAAGATGAGCAAATGAACCCAATAAAGCCATACTACTTAACTGTGATGAACGATGATGAAGCTTACATTTACATTTACGTTCATCGAACAATCATGATGAATTTAAATGTGATGAATGATACTTCCTCCGTTTCAATTTACTTGCAACGTTTGGTTTTTCACGCAATCCAATGCACTAATTCAATCTTTAGTATCTCTAATTATGTATAATAAAAAATTATAAAAATTTGATATTAATAATCTTTGCAATAAGATGAATCGAACATGATCTCACTTAAATATGTTTTAACCTATAAATTAAAAATTAATCACAAATTAAAAGTGATGAATGAATAATACCATTTTTCTAATGTTGCAACTAATTTGAAACGGAGGAAGTATATGATGATGATTGATGAAGCTTACATTTAAATTTACATTCATCTTGAATCATATACATTGATACGTATATTTGATTTACATTCCATTTTTCTCACAAATATAGCACATGATTAGGATGGAGTGAGTAATAGTTAACAGCTGGTATTGGCCGAGACCGTCTCAAATTAAGACCAAGAGTGGACCGACTCAATTCGCGCGTGTATCAACCTCACGTGCTTTCTCTCGTTTTTTCCATTTTCTGGGCATTTTTCAATTTTAATTTTAAAGGTATCAATTTTAACCTTAAAGGTTATCAATTTCAACTTAAAAAATTTCAATTTTGACCTATTTGTGATCAATTTTGATGTTAAACTGATCAATTTCTACCTAAATATGGTTCCATTTCATAATTTGAGAACGAAATTAATAAAATGGTATTATTTATCATTCTATGGATGAATTTTAAACAACAAATGAATGATCAACAACACTATCAATAATAGTGTTAAAACATTTTACAATATCATCATCATCCTACCCAGTGTATCCCGCTCATAGAAAACTATGGATAGGGTCTGGGGATGAAAGTACGGCGGCAACTCATACCCATAAAGGAGAGCGCGACCAAAGGAGTCCCCCAACTCTAGAAAGATATAGAGACATAACTACACGGGAAAGATAAATAAATGCCTATAAATAAAATAAAAAGTAGAACCAACTACAAAATAAAAGAAAACAAAAAAACTAGAAATAAAAGAAACGAGAAAAGTAAGAGGGCAAGAACACCAAAAGGTAATCTAAGAGGACATCATTAGTCTAAAACATGGATATGGCGCCTCCAACTACCCCTATCCCTAGTCAGGCCCTCAGAGAGGTTTAACTCATGCAAGTCAACCTTTATTTGCTCATCCCAAGTTTTCCTGGGTCCTCCTCGACTCCTTTTTACCCTTTAGTATAATGTTTTATACTCCTCACAAGGGCGTTGAAAGTCTTTTTCTGCACATGTCCAACCACCTCAATCTATTTTCGCGTATTTTTCCAGAAATAGGGGCTACCCCTAGTTTGTCCCTAAACTCTTGGTTCCTAATTCGATCCATTAATGTCTGCCCACATATCCACCTCAGCTCACACATTTTTGTAACTTCCATCTTATGTTCAAAAATCTTCTTTACAGGCCAACATTCGGTCCCATATAGCAGAGTAGGTCTGATTGCCGCATGGTAGAATTTTCCTTTTAACTTGCTTGGGAATTTCCTATCACATAGCACTACGGTGGCTGCTCGCCACTTGAGCTAACCCGCATGTATACGATGATTTACATCTCCGTCAATCTCCCTATCCCTTTGAATGATCGACCCCAAATACTTGTACTTGGTTGTACTTTTATTGAAGTACTTTTATTCAATGCAACATGATGGTTCTGATGGAACATAAGAAACTTGTACTCTTTAATTATTGATCAATAATAGTGATATTACTATTCTTTCAACACGTTTATATATATTTGTGAATAGTTCAAATTGAATATGTTAATAGTTAAATTATGACAAATAAACTGAGAATTGATGTTTTATGATCTAACTCAATTTTAAACGTATAAGCTTTAATTATCGTTTTCAAAATAAGTATTTCAAAGTCTATAAAGATATTGTATAGGTTTTAGTTCAAATTGAATATGTTAATAGTTAAATTATGACATATAATTTGACAATGATGTTTTATAATCTAACTCAATTTTGAACTTCTAATCCTCAATTATCATTTTAAAAATAAGTATTCAAATTGTATAGATATATTATATAGCATTTATTTTAAATTTAATATGTTAATAATTTTAACACTATTATTCATAGTTTTGTTGACCATTCATTTGTTGTTTGAAATTCATCCATAGAAAGATAGAATAATACCATGTTATATAATTTCGTTCTAAAATTGTGAAATAGAACTATATTTAGGTAGAAACTGATCAGTTTAACGTCGAAATTGATCACTTATAGGTTCAAATTGAAATTTTCTACTTTAATTGATATGTTTAAGTATTACTTTACGTTGAAATTGATACCTTTAAGGTCAAAATTGATAAATGTCCATAAAATGGAAAAAAAAGGAAAAACGTGTGATGTTGTTACACGCGCGAATTGGGCTGGCCCACTCTTGGTCTCAATTTGAGACGGTCTCGGCCAAGTTTTGGTGAATAGTTAATACTCAAATAAGATGGTTTCAGGTGAAACCTTTTATATTGGGTTGACTCAGTATATATTTACCGTCTTAAAGTGATCATTTTTCACCTTAAATTGATCGTTTATAAAGTTATAATCTTAAAGTGATCAATTATGATCTTAAAGTGATTAATATCACAGTTACAAATTAAAGTGATCAATATGTTATAGTCTTAACATAATCAATTATAATCGTATAGTGATCAATTAAAACACAAACTAATTGTATGGACTGATTTCATATTTAGACGGTCTCATGCAAAATTTCCTGAAAAATTATATGTTATACACATCATACATGTTATGTTCCATCTGCATTAACGTGCCAAGAAAAGTGGGCTGTCAAGGCCTCTCAAGCCTGAAACTTCCAAAATAGGCCCTCATTTTTAAAGTAGAAGGACTTAAGGCTCATATTAATTTGCCCCAATATTTGATATCTTTTTGAGCCTTTCTACGGAGAAAAATTAAATAAAATAAGCTTTTTAGAAAAATAATTTCAGAATAAGCTTTAGAAAATTTCAATTCTTAAAATAATTATCTTTGCATGACCGAGCCTAAGAGCAAGGTTTGTTAGCTGTTACTAACAACAAATAAAAGGAAGACAATGTCATAACGTTGAAAATGACAAAAAAAACAAAAAAAAAAAAAAATACATGTTAGTTTGCTATTATTGACAGCTAATCATCAAATGACTTATATTTATACTTTTAAATGTTATGAGATTGTTTTACTTTTCGTTCACTGTTGGTAAGAACGAAGAAAGAATTTTAATTTTTTTGACTAGTTTTTTTTGTTCGTTGTTAGTAACAGCGAATAAATATCTGACCTCAGCTTTGGCATGGAGACGCTTATTTTGATAATTAAAATTTTTCAAAACTTATTTTGGGAATTTTTTTCCCCCAAAAAGCTTATTTTTTCAATTTTCTTCTTGGGAGATGTAAATAGGCCGGGTTGATTGATGTATGGGCCAATGAAGTAAAGATTTAATAAGTCATAATCCATTAACTTTTAGAACCCAAAATCAATGGTTCCGAACTGCAAAACCGATACCCACATATATCCACGGAAATTGATTTGAATCCGAATGAATATTGACATGTGATCCGATGTTAAATTGATTGCATTATAGGCGAGAAAGATGCATACCCAAATATTAATTGACCAAAAACCAACTTCAACCCAATTTTGGTATATAACTTGACTCAATATCAAACCAATTGACTCGATCTAACATCAACATAACACGCAAATGGCTTGCCCTACTATATACATGATTCACACATTTGCAAACTTTATATCAAACAAATCCACTTAAAAATTGGTATAATATTTCCCCGGAACTTAACTCTAACTACTCACGCTATTTTTACGCATCTCTTTTTTGTTTCCATCATAACCTATGTAGTTTTATTTTTCACATTTAGTGGTACTTGCTCTCTTATCATAAGGTAAGAAAGACCAAGTCAAAAATATAGTGAACCGCGTACATGAGTTTAAAGTTTAAGGTCTCCCCGCCACACTCTTAATTTATTAAGGCATCTAAAATTAGAAAAAGAAAGAGATAAATGTGACCTTGAAGCCATAAGTTTAAGTTTTCTTTAATGTATTTCTTTAATTTACACAAAAAAATAAACATACTTAAGTGTGGTTTACAATAGGTATATAGTTTTCCTTCCATATGTGGTTGCTACTAATGTCTGATAATAATATTTTGTGAGGAAAATGCCATTACCAGTAACAATTTTGAAAAGACGAAAAGATAATTTGCAACTTAAAATTAATGTAAAATTACACAAAAAATAAATGTACTTTAGTATGGTTTACAACATGTACATACTTTTTCGTCATTTTAAAATTACTATTTAAGTCTGATAATGACATATTATGAGGAAAATATCACTATTTCAGAAACAATTTAACAATTTCAAAGAGACAAAAGGGTAATTTAGAACTTAAGATTTATGTATACATACTTATATGGCATACATAATGATATACGATACCTTTTAATCTAACTATGAAGACAATTAAGTATTAGTAAGCTAAAGGGAAAAAGAGAGCATGGAATGATTGAATAAATGTGTGAGGGGACTTCTCTACTCTAACTCCTTCAATAGAAGTGGCTTCTTACAGTATTATGACTTTGTGATAATCTTATTTTTCCATTTTTGTCTAAAGTTAAGATATAAATATATATACTTTATTTAGTGGTATAATAATACTTCTATTAATTTGGGTGTAAACAGAAAAACAGGAAGAAAAGTCATTTATAGCATTTTATCACCTTAGAGTAAACTTTTGGCGGTTGTAAAAATAATCAAGAATTGGGAAAAACCACAAGTAACTATTTGTCTAAATCAAAAATGATGCCGTTACAAGAAATGACTATTCATGAAATGTTTGATTTATCAAAGATTCACATTATCTAGATCTATATATGTCATACATTAACTTTTATGAAAAAGCAAGGGATTTTTCAAAAAGATTTCTTTATTTGAATGTTGAAACTGTTAACATATTATAAGGTCTCAACTATCAACTTAAGTTGATCCTTCAGGTTCTATAATATATTATATACTTAATAGTTAATAATTATGATTTTATTTATATTTTAAGTTTTTTGGTACAGAGTCAAACAGAGAAAAGAGGATGGTTAGGAGATAAGTGGTAAATTTGTTATTGAACTTGTATATAATAACTAATAAGACATACACAAGAGGAGAGTTAACTACACATAAACATGATAAGGTTTCATCCTTATACCAATTGGTAATAAGAGGAGAAGTTCATCAAAATTATATGTTAGTCAACCTTCCTCTGATTCAAACATATTAGATGTTTTTCAACAAGAGGGCCATCTAAATTGAATCTGAATTTGAAAAATATCTCAAACATTTTTTTTATATTCAACCTATTTTATATATATTAGTTAAATTTTTTTTATTTAGGTCGACTCATCGATTTTGCTACTTTTAATTATTAAATTAATATGATTATATATTTTTTTATATTAACCACATATTTTAATTTATTAGTTTTATTATCTCTAAAAATTAAATAAAATAATAAAAATGAAGTATATGTCATTCAAAGATTAAAGGAGTAGTAAGAAATCAACTACATTTCCTGATTTAGCAGTGAGTTAATGCATACTAACATAATTTCTTCAAATTTTTGGTATGCATATTTAATGAGTTCGAGTTTGTAATTCATTCCGGAAAAGTTGAGCATGGGATTATTAAAATAGGAACATGTTATCATATATCATTCATCCCCAACTTAATATAAGTAAAGCAATACTAATTTAATAATTATTAATGCATATGACATATATATTGAGAATTTAATTATCAGATTAAGCATTTGATTGAATATGTTTTATATTCTAACAATAATAGTAAAATATAAAGTTAAATATTCTACAGTTACTGATCAGAGACTTTAATTACACATAGTTTAAGTATATTATTAAATTATTGATATGCTTGTAAACAATACATGTATTTTGATCTATCATCAAATTATTGATATGCTTGTTGACGATTATTATTATTGTTTGAAAGTTTAATTATTTTGTCAACCATATTTCATCAATATTCAAACTAGAATAATGGGATTATATTTTTTTCATAGCTTTTTAACGTTCATATTTAAGATTTTTGCTTAAGACTCTACAACTCTTGTATAAGACTATCTCACTATGACATGAAACCATATAGTTAACCCATTTATCTGTTTGATTACTTTAAGATTATGATTAATTACTTAATCATTTTAAGATAATAAGTGTACAAGGCTAGCCCAATAGAGATGGTCTTTGAGACCGTCTCATTTGATCATTTGTGCAACTACAATACTTTGATCTGCGGTTAAAGTCTACCATCTTCCTAAAATTTAAACAGACATTGCTTCATGTACACACTGGGTGAATTTTCCCTTTTTAGTTAAGACTCCATATGATAAATTCAACACTATTCATATTTTATATCCGATTCTCATCACGTACACAAAAAACAACTAATTTTTTACTTTATCTTTACGAAATTCTCCAATCTTATTACAATCAAATTTTCCGAAAGTAAACATTAAAAGAATGCCAATTGACTATCTATAAGATGCAACTTGACGTTACATATATATTCAAAAAATCACAAGTAGGCATGAAAATGCTATATTGGAGAAAATGAGAAAGGACGTACATCCAATAATAATTAATGTTTGTGAGAACTTACTTCTTCAACACCCAAAACAAGGTCGTCTATAGAGTCAAATTTTGTAATATATTTTCTATTTGTTTAATAAATCAAGTTGCATAAATTAATTAATTTATTTTAAATTATTATATATTTGAATTATATGATATATGCATGTTTATATGGTGTAATCCTATCACTGTCTAGCTAGTATCATTGTCTCCTAAATGAATATGACTACGTTAAAATTACGTGAATATTTAATAAAGGATTAACTTATTGTATAAATATTACTTTGGTAGATATATAATTGACTTCTTTTTTATTACTTAATCCATATTATTCAAACCTTGCCTAATATTTATTTGACTACGGATCTTATTCATCAAAAAGCCAATACAACACCAAGTATAATTAGTGTATTATTAGATTATATAAAATGTTTGTAACAATATAATGACATTCTACAAAATTTTGAAATTAATTTTTAGATTAATCTTTCATTTTTAATGTATTAGAACTAGTATGATAAATCAGATTTAATTTAATCTTAATGTTAGAGTATATAATATATAAGTATTTTGAGGCCTCAACCATAAACTTAAACTCTTGGTTGAGCTGGTTTCTTAACATGATATAAAAACCAGTATGACAAGAGGTCACGAGTTGGAATCTCAACCATCCCTCGTTTAAAGTGGAATATTTAGCGTCAGGTATGAGGAGGACCCGTGCTGCATTCACACTTATAGCCTAAAGGGTTATCGACTGGATATGCTAGAGTATATATTATATTTTGGAGCCTCAACTATGAGTTTAATCTTTTAGTTGAGTTGATTCCTTGACATTTAAAGTTGCAAATTATATGTAATTGCCTAATTGGTAGCAATGTAGCATGCATCTATTGATAGTTTCCTGATAAATAACCTTTGTACATAATTTATTAGAGAAAAAAAATTTATCTTGTGATTTTTTGCTTCATGATTTTCGAGTAAACTATGTATTTAAATTTTTTTTTACAATTATTGACAAATGTAATAATATTAAAAGAATTATTATTTGAAGTCATTTTCGATAATACAATTATAAGTTTAAAATTATTAGACATTATCACTCACCTCAACACGAATAAAAGGTTTTATCAACATTCACAACATATACATTCCCGTTGAACACCTTCGTACTACCACTTAACATTGCAAGTATCATGAAAAAAATGAACGCTAGCTAACTTAAATAATATTTAGTACCATGTATAAGGAAAACATGTGTTATATTTACACTTTTATTTTAAAAGGCTTTTCTATTAAGGCACGTAATAATATATAACATATCTTGAAATCTCAACCATCAGCTTAAAAATTATTTTAGTTACATTTGTTCCCTAATAACACTAACACTGACACTAACACTAACATTAACATTGTTCAAATGTCATTCATCCCTCTTTTAAATGAAATACTTAATATTATATATGAGGAGGGTATTTGTTGCATACTTGCATCTACATTTCTAGTCTAAAGGGATTTCGTATAAGGGACGTAATTCTCGGAAATACTTCACATGTGAAGAAGATCCAGATCACTAAAAATAGTTGGTTGTAGACATGTATATAATGCTTGATGGGTAATCCTTCTAATAGATATGGTTTTAGGAAAGAGTGAAACTCATCAAGTGTTGTATGCAAGTCAATGCTCTTCATTCGTGGATTTGTAGGCTCGAGCCCACAAGTGCCCCGTGGGTGCGTCCATAAAAATGGGCCCACGGAGTGATCATGCGACGAATTATCACGGCCTTATAGTAATAAAGTATATATAAAACATGCTAAATTTTTCTATAATTTTTAAACTTTTGGTAAAATTGATTAATGAACAGTAATATTTATGACAATATGCAAAAAGTCAACTAGGTAGGCTGCGGTTCTCATACCATAAGAGTGCGTGAGTAGCACGACGGAAGAAAGCTTTAGAAATTCTGGTCTTTCCCTTGAAAACCAAACTTTTTGTTGTTGTTTTTCCTTCTTTGCGGTGCAGCTTGAAGAGTAAAACGTGACCAACTTGCAATTTGCAAATGTTTAATAATTTATTATTAGCGAACATAATGCAAATAATAGTAGTATATAATTGGGTCATTGTGTGTGTCTTGACTCTTGTACAATACTACTCCAATACAACAAATTAGACCAACACATTACAGACCCCAGTTCAAGGGAATAGGAAGAGATTTTGAATATTGTAGGGCTAATTACTTAACAATAAATATTAAAAAAAAAACACAATGACAATCACCAATCGAGTTTTGTTTCAGTTGGTGAATAAGTATCACATAGTATAAGATAAAAAATAATGAAAATGACCGAATTTGTCAATTAATTAGAGTAGTTTTTTAAGTAACTTACTTAATTACTACAATGATGATAATCAACTTTAATTTGAAGCTATAGCTCACTCTTGAGGTGATAATTCGAGTCTGACATGGTCTAAAATTCGGTTAAAATGAGACATATCATATAAGATAAAAATTAAGATAAAAGTTGAAAGACAATACCTAAATTAAATTACAAATCTAAATGATTTTATTTTTGTTGCATCTTTATTTCTAGAAATATTTACCATATTTGCTATTTCTCAAGTCGACTTTGTATTGTGAGTTTTTATGTCTTTGTACAAGCCATGAAACATTAATTTTCTTTTATATATTAGAAAAAGAAACAACAATTTAGGATCTAAATTTATCAATGAATTGTTAAATATATATATATATATATATATATATATATATATATATATATATATATATATATATAGTAATAATAATAATAATTTTTTTAGTTAGTACTTCCTTCGTTTCTTAATGTTATTTTCGTTTAGAATATTCTATTTTGGAGAGAGAAATTTGATTAAGATTTTTAAGCCATATATAGATGATAAAAATATATTTATGTGAGATCTCGTTAGTTTCGTCTTAATGTATATAGTTTTCTATAATTTTTAATGATGCGTATTTGGATATATTAAGGCTTAAAATTTACATTGAAAACTGTGCAAAAAGTAAATTGAAAAAACAAATGAAAACAAAGGGAGTAATATCTTTTGGAAGGACAAATAATTATAACGAATTAATGATGCAACAAATGTAGACTCAAAATATAAAAAATGACTAGAGATGTATTGCTTTTCGACTCAAAATGATAACGTGAAATTGAAAATGTTTAAAAACAAGAAGAAAACATATCAAAAGAATCCGGATGCAAATTAATTTTAACTCAATTATCCAATATTTTACGGTGAAGACAATTATAAATTATAAGTCAAAGTATTTGAATTATGATCTACTAATTTTCTTTCACATTCCGAATCAATTCAAAATTTAATAGTTTCTAGGAGTGACAAAAAGCAACCTCCACACCTCCCTCAGTTGGTTTCCTTAGGTAGGCCTTTTATAACAAGAAAAAAAAAGTGATCAATCCATGTGTTAAAATTGTTTGACTAGGTTTATCCTTTAAAGTATATACCAAGGGAAAAGTAAACAAACAAACACCAATAATACACAACAATAACTTTTAAATTTATTTAATAAAAAAATATTTATTAATTTATTTTAAAAAAAAACCAAAGTCATATTAAGTCAAGGGTCACTGTTACATTTATAAAAACCCAAAACCAAACAAGGACTGAAACTCAGCAATTGGATCCTTTAAATTTTGAGTCTCTATTTCTTGATTTGAAGTACTGATCTGTATTTCTGAACCAAATAAAAATCCTATTGTTTTAATAATTAAGGGGTTGTTTGTTAGTGGAATAAAAATGGGAAGAGCACCTTGTTGTGATAAAACAAATGTGAAAAGAGGGCCATGGTCTCCTGAAGAAGATGCTACTTTGAAGAATTATCTTCACAAATATGGAACTGGTGGCAACTGGATTTCTCTCCCTCAAAGAGCTGGTTTCATTTTTCTCCACATTCTTTTTCTTTTCTTTTTTTTTTTTTTATATCTTTACATAACTATTATTTTAAAAACAAATTTCCTTTTCATTTCTCATGCCCATTAATATTTTTTTCATCAAGATTGGATAAATGATATTTTATATGCAATTTAATCTTTGAAAACTTCTTTTTTGTCAAATTTTTATATTTACAAACCCACTTACATCTTCATTTTTAATTTTAATTTGTTAGTTTTCTTTATTTTGATCATCATCTAGATTAGATTGAACTAATCTATAATCTAATCAATGAAATAATAAGTGTAAAACAATCACTATAGTTATAACGTCTTGTCTTGTATGAAACTATCTTATCATGAAAGTGACTTATATAATTAGTTGATTTATTTAAAATGATCACTTTAAAATTATAAGTAATTACTTTATAAATTAACTGTATATAAATTAGCTCAATAGAGATAATCTCACCATAAGATTGTTTTATTTAAAAATTTTTGTAAGAATACGCTCAATAGAATTATTTTTTTTGCCTTTAATATAAGGGTATTAACATTTACTTTAAACATATGTCAAATATAATTTTTTTCATTTATTTGCTATTTTGAATAATTTATTTGTATATTATTAGTTTTTAATTTTGATGATAAAACAAAGGCTTTGTTTACAAAATAGAAAAATCAACGCTTAAAATTGCATGATCGTGGTGGAATTTGCTCGTACTATATTGTTTAGTTGTTCTTTATTTATTATTTTATACAAATATTTGATAAATTATTTTCATTGAATTAAAGGTTTAAAGAGGTGTGGGAAGAGTTGCAGATTAAGGTGGCTTAATTATCTAAGGCCAGACATAAAACATGGAGCTTTTTCCGAGGAAGAAGATAACATCATCATCTCACTCTATTACAAAATGGGTAGTAGGCAAGTTCATTTTCTCTTCTTTTTATTAATTAATAATAATTGTTTACTTTGAGTTTACTAATACAATTATTTTTCAATTTTTAATGATAGTACAATCAAGTTGAACTTTTTAAAACTTTTTTTATGGTTTATTTTATTGTATTAAGATATTAATTAAGATTTAAGAATGACCCTTAAGTTGTTTTCATGGCTATTCACAATTTAAGGGATTAATTAATTTAATAATTTATGACAAGAAAATCTTGGTTGATCAAATTTTCTGTCTGTTTATGGATGTTTTTTTTTTAAAAGATTATTTTTTTTTAATACAGATGGAGTGAAAAATGGCAAATAATTACAATCGTGTGTTGTGCAATTTTTATGTTTGAATCCCCTGTTGAATTATATCAAAACCTTTTACCCAATGTTTTACGATAAGTTTTGTATGAGACTATTTCAATATGAGACGAGTCTGTATAGTTAGCCTATTTTCTCTAATTGATCACCTTTAAATTGTAAGTAATAACTTAAAGGCTATAAAAAGTGGTCAATTTAAAACTGTAAGTGATCACTTTAAGGTTATAAGTGATCACTTTACAACTCGTCCAATAGAGATGGTTTCATCGTAATATTATCTCATTTATTCAAGACCATTTATTTTTTAGATTATGTACGGTCTAACATATTTTGCACATCCACTAAATTTTTTTAATTTTCAATTGTAATTTAGATAAAAATTAATTATTGTTAATTATGTGATTATGAGTAGGTGGTCAGTGATAGCTGCCAATCTACCAGGAAGGACAGATAATGATGTGAAGAATCATTGGAATACTAAGCTGAAGAAGAAGCTTTTTGGTGGAAGCAACAACAATAATAACAATGTTAACAAATTTAATCCTTCTATAATCCCAAAAATTGAAGTCCCTTTCAATTACACCAATATATTTAATCATAATAATTCATCCATTTTCAATGTTAATCCTCAATCTTCAATTCCTACTCCTTCAATTTCACCTAGTTATGTTGACAATAATGGCACTAATCATAACTTTAATCATGATCATGATCATGATCATCATAACCAAATCTATGTTCCTAATTTTCCTAGCTTTTCAAATTTGCTAGCTCAATGTAGTACACCTACTTCTAGTACTTCATTGTTGCCTAATTTTACCACCTTGGATCATTCATATAATGCTAATTATGACTCGAGTCATAGCATAAATTATTCTCGAAACCCGTTTTACCAATTGACTTCTTCTTTCACAGGCCCAGAGAATATAGGACCACCTGAAAAAGTTTCTAGTGTCTCTGATTCTTCGTTAATTGTTAATGAATCAAGTTTGGAGGATGATCCATTTTTGGCGGAGTTAGGATTTGGATCTATTCAAGAAGTTATGATTAACCCTACTTGTGGTTATGGTGATGGAGAAGATATTAAGCCCCAATTGCATGGACTTGGTCAAAGTGTTGCTAATTGATGATTATTATTAATATTATAACTAGCTAGGATTATTAAGTTTAATTTGCTTGTTTTAAATTATTGTTAATGTTAATTATTACTAGTAGTATATTTTAGTAGTGATTAGAATTGCTACATCACCCCTCACTTGGTTGTACTTTGTTCATAGAAAGGGGACAATGAAATGTGAATCAAATTGAAGAAGTAATTTACCAAAAGAAGTACTCTTGTTTGTTTACTACTTCTATCTCTATTATTGCAAAGAAAAGTAGTAGCATGACAAAAGGAACATACAAGCTAGTATACTTTAACATCAAAATTTCTAAGTTGTTTTTATTTATGATTATGATTTATCAGTTCAATGTATTCTATTTAGTTTTACTTTTTGATCTTATTTAAAATCGATTTTGTTTTGTTATCCGTCTTTTCATTCCATCTTTCTTTCATATATTTTGACTTTTTCCTCTTCTTCATTCCATTTTCTCTTTCTTTTCTCATAACTCTAATCAGTATTTCTCGCTCGTCAAATTAAATTACGCCACTAGCAACAAAGCCAATATTTGTTATCATTCTGATTCTAAATTCATTATCTCTGTTTTCTCCAACCAAGTTGTCCAAATAATAGGCGACTTGATTGAAAGAGTAGGTCGTAGAGAGGTGTTAATACAGTGTATGTGAAATTAAATTGAATGATGGGTAAATGAGAAAAAAAGAGTTGGATAAGAATAAAAAAAAATTAGAAAAAAGAAAAATAATAAAACAGAATTAAAATTATTTCTATCGCTTTAAATTTGTAATATTAATATACTTTTAAGATGATCTTTAAACTGATGTAAATTTAAAGAGTCAAATAAAATATAAAAAAAAATTATCGAAAAGAAATTGAAAAAAGAAAGATGTGAAAAGTGGGACCCACAGGAGTTGGGGTTTGTCATTTCATAAGAAGGAAGGGATGAGGAATGAATGAGCATGTCAGTGGTTTTCAAAATGGTGGTCAATGTCACGAAATGTGCATGGGATGTTGAAGGATGGCCAATTCAAAGGTTTCGTTTTGATATTCTCAGATAGGAATGAATTATAGGGAATGAGGAATACCATCTTAAAAGCTGCTTTTTGCTCAGCCATTATGATTATTACTGCACTTTACACAGTATCATTATATCACAATCAACTGTAAGTATCATATAATTCAAAAATATAAATTAATATTATCTAGATAATATTTTATTATATTGCGATGATAATAATAATAATAATAATAATAATAATAATTGTTTAGAATATATACTTCAATTTATTCCTCTATCCTAGTCAAATAGTAGTATTATGAGTTTTTGGCGCTAAATTAAAAAATTATCCATCGTATATTAAATTTAAATAGTAAGGTATTTCAAAATAAGAGAAAATATATAAAGTAAAAATAATTGCGTTATATACAAACATGGAAATACGCAATTTCATTAAAACAAACTAAAAAAAATTATACTTGTTATTGAGACATAGAACTATTGAAGTACTTAATTCTCATCTTCAACGCATGCATCTTGCATGAAGCCATGAACTACTCAAAATTATTCCATGACTGTGGGTATTACATATTGTGGAGGAGCACACTGGGGCATGATATTGGCATCATATAGAACTTGTATTAGGTACACCGTGAATATATATATATATATATATATATATATATATATATATATATATATATATATATATATATATATATATATATATATATATATATATATATATATATATATATATATACATAAATATATATATATACATATATATATATATATATACATAAATATATATATATACATATATATATATATATATATATATATATATACATATATATATATATATATAGGCAAAATGTTAAAAAACTATCTAGTATATACCCCATTTTGCAAAAAACTACCTTAAATAAAAATTTTTGCAAAAAACTATCTTATATAGTACAATTGTTTGCAAAACACTACCTTATAACGGATTGTGTCCTTTGACCGCTATCTTTAACCGTTGACCCGCATGTGAGACGCACGTGATGCATTACTGTATTTAATTTTTATTATTATTATTATTATTATTATTATTATTATTATTATTATTATTATTATTATTATTATTATTATATTTTTTAAAAAAATAAAAATAATAATAACAATAAAAATTTAAAATAAAAGAAAAATAAAAAAAAGTAAAATAATAATAATAATAATAATAATAATAAAATAAACAAAACAAAAATTTTTTAAAAAATTTAAAATAAAATTAATTATTTTTTTTACTTTTGTTTTTATTTTTATTTTAATTAAAATTTTTATTATTATTATTTTTTTTATTTTTAAAAAAATTAATAATAATAATAATAATAATAATAATAATAATAATAATAATAATAATAATAATAATAATAATAATAATAAATAAAAATAAAAACAAAAATTAAAAAAAAATAATAATTAAAATTAAAAAAAAAAAAAATAATAATAATAATAATAATAATAAAATTAAAATTAAAATTAAAAATAAAAATAAAAAAAAAATAATAATAATAATAAAAAAATTAGTTTTTTTAATTTTTTTTATTTTTATATTTATTATTATTTTTTTTATTTTTAATTTTCTTTATATTTTTATTTTATTATTATTATTTCTTTTTATTTTTAAATAAAAATAATAATAATAATAATAATAATAATAATAATAATAATAATAATAATAATAATAATAATAATAATAATAATAATAATAATAATAATAAAAATAAAAAATAATAATAATAATAATAAATATAAAATATAAAAAAAAATAATTTTATTTAAATTTTTTTAAAAATTTTTATTTTATTTATTTTTTATTATTATTATTATTATTATTATTATTATTATTTTGGTTTTATTTTTATTTTATTTTAAATTTTTATTATTATTATTTTTTTATTTTTTTTAAAAAAAATAATAATAATAAAAAAAATAAAAATAAAAATAAAAATAAAAACAAAAATTAAAAATAAAATAAAAATAAAAATTAAATACAGTAATGCATCACGTGCGTCTCACATGCGGGTCAACGGTTAAAGATAGCGGTCAAAGGCCACAATCCGTTATAAGATAGTGTTTTGCAAACAATTGTATTATATAAGGTAGTTTTTTGCAAAAAATTTTATTTAAGATAGTTTTTTGCAAAATGGGGCATATACTAGGTAGTTTTTTAACATTTTGCCATATATATACATATATATATATACATATATATATATATATATATATATATATATATATATATATATATATATATATATATATATATATACATATATATATATATATATATATATATATATATATATATATATATACATATATATATATATACATATATATATATATACATATATATATATATATATATATATATATACATATATATATGTATATATACACATATATATATATATATACATATATATATATATATATATATACATATATATATATATATATATATATATATATATATATATATATATATATATATATATATATATACATATATATATATATATATACATATATATATATATATATATACATATATATATATATATATATATATATATATATATATATATATATATATATATATATATATATATATATATATATATATATTCATACCCAATATCACACTCGAAAGCAGAGTCTAGGTGAGAGAAGGTGACGGACAATCCATACCCGTACTCCCTTCACAGGGAGAAATAGAGGAAAGCGGTCGGTTTTACCCCCAAACAGTTAGAGCCCTACAAAAAGAGGATATGAGTGGCAACGTTGTCTCAAGAATAAAACTATTAGCATAAATAGACAGCACAAGTAGAAACTAGATCTAACCAAAAAACAAAATAAAATAAGAAAAAAAGAAAATAAAAATAAAAATAAAGTCAAACCACGATAATCATACAAAGAAACAAAACAAAGCGTGTAAGAAGCAACAAGACCCTACGGCAGGGAGGTAACTAAAGAAACTATCAGTAGTCTAAAACATGGATCTGACGTCTCCAACTACTCCTATCCCTAGTCAAGTCCGTGGAGACGCGCAACTCATTTAAGTCGTTCTTGATCTGGTCCACCCATATTTTCTTAGATCTTCCTCGACTTCTCTTACCCTTCACTATGATGCTTTCTACTCTTCTAACGGGAGAGTCGAAATCCTTTATTTGCACATGCCCAAACCATCATTATATAGTCTCAGTGGTAGATCTCCCTAGCATGAAACCAAATTGATGTTCTCTAATCCCCGCCTAGGGATGGTCATGGGTCAAGAACCCGGTTGGACCTGCCCCAAAGCCGCCCTTTTTTTTAGGGTCTGGGTCTTTTTTTTGAGACCCACCGGATCCGGGTCGGATATAGATCTAAAAAATAATTAGGGGGTCCGGGTCTGGGTTCGAGTCCGAGTCCGAACCTAGACCCTACCTCTAGACTCGGACTCTAGACTCGCCCCTAGACCCCCACCCGGATCCAGACCCTTGAAATTATTAAATTGTCTTACACTATTTTGTGACTTTTGTCTATTAATTTGACTTCTACCCCACCCTAATATCCCATTTATTTTCCATTTATATCTATAATATATAAATATATGCTAATTAGTACAAAATTAATATTATGTTGTCTTACGTTCTTACTATCTTATGACTTTTCTATTTATATATATTTATATAATTAGTAGAGGTGTTCATTTGGTTGATCGGGTCGGTTTCGGACGGGTGTTATTCGGTTCGGTTATATTTCGGATCGGTTATTTTTCGGCTGTGTGTTACAACGGGTCGCACTCGGGTCGAGTCGGTTAGTCACGGTTCGGTTGGAGATCGGTTATTTAAGCTATCGGGTTTGCATCAGTTCGGTGTCGGTTGAAGTTCGTGTCGAGTGTCAATCGGTCTCGGGTTGTCATCGATTACTAAGTGGTTCGGTTTTTTCGGGTACAAATCGAGTTCGAGCTTTATTTTTCGAGTAGTTATCGGTTACGGACAACTATCGATCGGGTCAATATCGAAATAAGTTAATAGTCGGGTTTTTAATTGATGTATGCTCATTTTATGGCAGATCAATTTATTTCAATTAGTTTATATATAATATATATATATATATATATATATATATATATATATACATATATGTATATATATATATATATATATATATATATATATATATATATATATATATATATATATATATATATATATATATATATATATATATATATGTATATATATATATATGTATATATATATATATATATATATATATATATATATATATATATATATATATATGTATATATATATATATATATATATATATGTATATATATATATACATATATATATATATATATATATATATATATATATATATATATATATATATATGTATATATATATATATATATACATATATATATATATATATATATATGTATATATATATATATATATATATATATATATATATATATATGTATATATATATATATATATGTATATATATATATATATATGTATGTATATATATATATATATATATATATATATATATATATATATATATATATATATGTATATATATATATATATATGTATATATATATATATATATATATATATATATGTATATATATATATATATGTATATATATATATATATATGTATATATATATATATATATATATATATATATATATATATATATATATATATGTATATATATATATATATATGTATATATATATGTATATATATATATATATATGTATATATATATATATATATGTATATATATATATATATATATATATATATATATATATATATATATGTATATATATATGTATATATATATATATATGTATATATATATATATATGTATATATATATATATATATATATGTATATATATATATATATATGTATATATATATATATATGTATATATATATATATATATGTATATATATATATATATATATATATATATATATATGTATATATATATATATATGTATATATATATATATATATGTATATATATATATATATATATGTATATATATATATATATATGTATATATATATATATATATATATGTATATATATATATATATATGTATATATATATATATATATATATATATATATATATATATATATATATATATATATATATATATATATATATATATATATATATATATATATATATATATATATATATATATATATATATATATGACTTTTATTTAATAATGCATCATGTTGCTACTTTTGATAATTGGTTGAATATTAAAACTCAATAATCGAAACTCGATTTGTTTGAATGAATAAGAATAATCTAAACTATCTCGTAGACTATTAGTTGCGTACTTAGACTTATTAGCGTTATTGTCTTATTGAGTACTCTAAAGTATAAACTAATAGTCTCTCCAATTCAGAGTAATTATCTCGATTTCTTTTTAGGCTTGTAATTAACCTATTAGAAATTTAGAATATATTACTAGAGGAGAATTTATGCAAATTCCAAATGAGACATTTGTTTTTTAATTAGAGGGAGTTTAAGCTATTAGAATATACATTACTCTATTACACTAATAATCGATTGTATTTCTAAGTTTGATAATTGAAACTTATTATATATAATAAAGTGAATTAGATTAATCAAGTAATTATAACCATTTTATATGATATTATGTATTTATACTTATTAGTGACCATGAATACTTTAAAATAATAAATCTATTACACTAATAATTGATTGTATATTCGTATTTAATTTAAAGCTTAATAATGTTTGGAACTATATCTATTGGAGTAAATAAAACTAAATAACTAATACAAACTATCTTATAGAGTTATACTTATAGAGTTATAGTTATAGACTTATAGACTATCATTGACATTTGACTGTTAACTCAATGTTATTACTTATTACTATTAGTTATTAGTTATTATTGATCTTGAATACTCTAAACTCTAAAGTAATTTATAGGCTATTATTAATAATCGATCGTAATTCAAAGTTCACTTATCATAATTCGATCTATTATAGATTATAGTAAATGAAACTAGTTTAGTACTCCACCTTTTTTTTTACTTTGAATTAAATAGCCTAAATTATGTAATTTGACCAAATTCAATAATAAAAATATTTAATATTTGATATAAAATATTTATATTACTCAAATAAATTATTTTAGATATAATCATATAATTGTCCAATTTGATGATAAAATGTTATTGGTTATATTGATAGCACACGGATAACGGGTTTAAGCCGTTGGATTTATAATGGTAATATCATATCAGTGGTCAAGATTGTGCCACGTCGCCGGATGAAAAAGGGATTTGATGTATTTTCCTTATCCTGAAAGTGAATTTGATACAATACCTTATTTCCCAATTCCCGCTCGACTAAACCCTAACCCAACTCTCTCTTCTTCATCCTCTCACTGAAACCGGCGGCCCTCTTTCAATCCCATCCGTTCTCCTCCAATCCGGCTGGTAGAACACGTTCACACTTCACCGTTCTCCTCCAATTTACAATACACTTCACACTCTCACGGCCCAAATACCCAACAATCTTAAGGCAGTCGAAGAAACCCTAGTTTCTTCACCTTCACCGTCATAGCCGCACACACTGATTGAGTTTTTCTTTGAGTAAATTGCTTTGAGTAAATTGATGAGGAGGCTGTGAACTTGATTAAATTTGGTGAAGGAAGGTAAGGGCTTATGCTATTGTCTTTGAAAGTTATATTCATTGGGGTCATTTTTTACTTTCTTGGCATGCTTGAAGTCTGTATTTATGAAGATTTAGTTCAATTGTCTTCTGTATGCAACCTTATCTGCTTTGGAAGGAGCCCCATCGTGTAATTGAAGTCTGTATTTATGAAAGTTTAATTTCTGTATGCAATTCTCTTCTGTCATAGAAGTGCCTTTTTGTTTTGCAGTGTGAATTGTAGTTGTTATTCTTAATGGTAAGTACACACTTAGACATAGTTGATAGTTATGTATATCTTTATTGAGAATCATTTGTGTATAATGATGATGATGTTTGAGATTGGTTATATAGTTGGTTAGGTTCACATAAGGATATAAACACTCAAATAAAATCTTAGATAGTAATGGATACTTCTAATAAGGATAACTGTGAATCTGTGATATAAATTCATAGAAAGGGGATTTTAATTTAACCAGCCTTCAAGCTCTCAAGATGCAATAAGGATGCTTGAATTTTATGTTATCTTTGGTTTATCGCTGGATTAATTTCTTATCGTTGGTTTATCGCTAGATTATTTGATGTTGCACTTATTGTTTCGCACATTTCTTCAATTTCAGCGTCATGAAATCCAATCCATCTTATACCAAATGCCATTGATGTATTCAAAACTGACCTAAGGACTTGAAATTTACCCAACCAAATGTGTTCCTAATTATGAATAACATTGCAAGCTTCTTCCATGTACATGAACTTACTTTTTCCATATTATTACTTTTTAGGTTTTAGTCTGAATGTTTGATTAATGCTTATGGGTTTTGAATTTCTTCTGGGTTTCATCTTGATCGTCCCTATGTTTTATCCGTTGTGAAATACTTGCAATTGATATTCTGGTAGTGACTTGTAATTCAACTGTAAATCTCCAAATGATAGTGACTTTTGCATCTGTTTTCTTGTTTGGGTTGAAATTGTAAGTTTTTGTATAGAAAACGGCTGATATTCATGGTTAGCTTTATCAAATGGACCCCTGTAAGTTGTTCATATGTTGTTCCTATGTTGAAATGGTTGCAACTGTCAAGTTTTTGTAAGTTGTTCATCTGTTGAACCCTTGTTTTGGTGTTTTTAGTTAGCTTTATCAAATGGACCAAAATTGGCATCATTTTCTTTGTTATTGGTCATACCACTATGGTTTTTGCTTCAAAATTCACAATCATATATTGGATCTGAATATTCTAACGTAAATGTTTTTGCTTCTATCGGACACAATTTTCACAGTATCACGAAGAAACAAATTTGTTGATGATGGATCAAGGAGAGCTGTGATCTGCTCATTGTACTGAAAAAATATTCAAATATTGTTGGTGTCATTCCTCTATGGGAACTATGCGTAAACTCATCGGACCATACCCAGGATTCGGAGGCTTACTTGCACTCTTAGTTGGTGTAGTCTGAGTTGAAGTAGTCTCAGAATACCCGCTATAAGTCCTCCAAGCAGTTTTTCTTTGCCACTCATTTTTAATAGCTTATTATTCTGAGAAGTATAAGATAGTTTGTAATTGTATTAGTAATCTTGAATACATATTAATGTATAATTTTGTTCAAACAATGTTCAATACTTCTTTTGAAATTAGAAGATGGGATTAAATTTGTTCAATCTCTAATTCTTAATTGTAGGAAGATGAATTTTAATGAGGCAAATGAAGCTAATGGTTTTCAATTTGACAATATTTCGAACACGGGTAATTTGTTAATCTAATGGTTCAAGTACCTTATATGTTGTGTACTTTATCATTCTTTTGCATTGTGTTCAATATTGAGATAAATTACTAGCATGTATATTATTTTTGTTGAAATTAACAGCGTTTGAAGAGTTACAAACTAGTGTATCCACTCCAAGGAATGTGAACCCGAAACCTAGACAAGTTGTCCAACGTCCTATTCGTCCACCAAAGCGTGCAAAAACTAGTAGAGGAAGAGGTGGAATTTCTTTAGCTGGAGGTCGAAGGCGAACTAAAACTAAGTTTCAGGAGGATATTGAAGGACTTGGAAAGCGTACCTCACCAGTTTGGGATCATTTTACCATAGTGGCCGAGAAGGATGATAACAATGTTGTTATTTCATTACATGCTGTTTGTCGCCATTGTAAGAATACTGATTATAGAGCTGAAGGTCACTATGGAACCTCTAATTGTAGAAATCACCTCAAGACTTGTGAACCTTACCAAGAATGGCTTGCTAACAATGGTGATGTCATTGGTGATTTTAATCAGAGAAAATATTGTTCTCTTTTTGCCGAGGCCATTATGTACCATGGATACCCCTTAAGCATGGTTGAGCACAAATTCACAAGGAAATTGCATCGTTACTTGAATCCAAAGGTGAAGAATATATCTAGATCCACAATCACTAGATGGTGCATGAGGAAAAACTCTAAGTTAAGGAAAATGTTATTTGAAACTTTGAAGGATTTAGATAGCAAGGTGTCTTTGACATGTGACATTTGGACAGCTTGCACATCTCGTGGATACTTGACTTTAACGGCTCATTATATTGACAAGGATTGGTGTTTGAAGTCGAAAGTTCTTAATTTTCGTCATTTCCCTCCCCCACACACTGGTCATGCGATTTTTGAGCTTGTTTATGCAATGATCAAGGATTGGGGTCTTGAATCAAAGGTTATGTGCATGACTGTTGACAACGCAACCAATAATGATTCCATGATCCCCTTGTTACAAGAATGTTTAAATGGCCATTCGTCTTTTCCATGTGATGGTGCACATTTTCATATTCGTTGTGCGGCCCACATTTTAAATTTGATTGTTAAAGATGGATTAAAAGCAATTGATCCTGCTGTCAAACTTGTGCGCGATAATGTCAAGTACATTGATTCATCCGAGGCAAGGATGATTAGGTTTAGAGATTTTGTATCTCAATTGGAAAAACCTTCTTCGCTGAAATTGTGGTTGGATGTTGTAACGAGATGGAACTCTACATACTTAATGTTGAAGCGAGCTCTTGACTATAGAGTTGCGGTGAATCGCTTTGGTAGTACTGAGCCTGACTACACCTTAAAGCTCACTGATCGTGAGTGGGAATCTGTTGAAAACATGGCTTCTATTCTTCAACCTTTCTATGAAATGACCAATCTTTTTTCTGGGTCAGATTATCCCACTGCAAATCTGTATTTTGAACAAGTTTGTAAGGCAAAGTACCACCTACGACGTGCTTGTGAAAGTGAGGATACCTGCATTAGAGGGATGGGAAATGAGATGTTTGAGAAGTTAGAGAAATATTGGGGCGAGTCCTCTTTAATTTTGTCTATTGCTGCGGTGTTTGACCCTAGGCATAAGATTCCATTTCTAAAACATCATTTTAGAAAGGTTTATCAATCTGAGGATGAGGTTTATCAACAAATTGTGAGGGTTCGCTCTGGACTTGTCAATCTTTTCAATGATTACAAGTCTACAATTACTTTATCGACTAAAACTCATCAAGCTTCTACTTCTGAAAATGTCGCATCAGTTGGTTCATGCTCTCGTGATTCTGATGGCTATGAGGTATGTATTATTTAATTTTAAACTCCTTTTAACAATATATTTATTATTATTACTATTAATAAGTTTCATATGTTTTATTGTTTGTTTACAGAGTTTTGAAAGTTCTCAAGAACTACTTTTTTCTTCAAATATTTTATCGGAAGTGGAAAAATACCTTGAATCACCTTTGCACATGCATGGTGATTCGAAGTTTGATATTTTGTTGTATTGGAAAGACCAACAAACTACATACCCAATTATGTCTAAAATAGCTAAAGACATATTGGCTATTCCAATAACCACAGTTGCATCCGAATCAACTTTTTCTATGGGAGGAAGAATTTTGAATAGATGGAGAGCATCCCTTTTATCAGGACATGTTGAAGCCTTGATTTTAACTCGTAATTGGTTGTTTGGATATGAAGAAGAATCTGATGAAGTAGGATTAGTTGTTGGCAGTGACTTAGTCCCCGATGCAGAATCGCATGCTAAGGGAGATCAGGGTCCAAGTGGATCCTCATCTTCAGAATCTGGTACGTATTTTACTTTTTAAATAAATTTTAGTTAATTATCATTCTATTATAACTCCTGTTTCGTGTACTTTATGTACTCAGTTATGGTTTATTCACTTGATTGTTGCCATGCAAAAGATGTTGGTTCTTATGGATCTGATTGTGGCTCAAATTGAAACACGGAATCTGGACGCAAGTAATTTAACCTTACAAGTCACATGGAAACTTGATAATCGTTGGGTTGGGTGAATGTTATCCATGAGTCTTAGTCTTATAGGCAACTTTCTAATAGCCTTGTTTACTTGAGATTAGGCAATTAGAAATGTTTCCTTAGCTATGATTCATGTTGGTAGCTTGCTGAACATGCGGTGTTTGTTGACCTTGAGAGGCATTACAATGATCTTACCCGACATGTGATACATATTCTGGTAGCAAAATTTTAGGTGTTTCTTTTTTGTATCTTTCTTATAAGAATGAATTACTTTCTTTTAATACTTTTTTTGTTTGTTTTTTGTTCAAGATTGAAATATGGTACCACAAGCAAAGCAGCAGTACGTGAGAGATTTTATGGTGGATATGTAACTATATATAGTTGCTGATTGAAAATTAATTTTTGGGGTTAAAAACTTGATATTTGTATATTTACATTAGGTGGATTTATAAGTGATGGATGTAAATTTTTGGGGTAAAAAACTTGATATTTGTATATGTTAATTTGGTGGATGTATAAGTGATGGATGTAAATTTTTGGGGTTAAAAACTTAATATTTGTAAATTTATATTTGGTGGATGTATAAGTGATGAATGTAAATTTTTGGGGCTTAAAGCTTGAAGAATTGGTAAAATCTTATTGGTTTATAATTGATTTGCTAAAATATTTATATATAATCTTGTTTACAATCTTTCAATATTAGAAATTAGTTTCAAATATTCAAAAAATCATAATTAGAAAACTGAAATTGGACCTAATTTGCTAAAATTAGGTGAAAAATTGATTCGAATTTGTAACAGTTCGATTAACAATCGGTTCGGGTTGGTATCAGTTCGGGTAAAAAACAGTTCGATTAACAATCGGTTCGGGTTTGTATCAGTTCGGGTTAAAAACAGTTCGATCTTAATCGGTTTTAGTCAGGTTGCATTCGGTTACGTGCATAATTCGGGTCGGATTTGACTCGGGTCGATCACTGTTCAGTTCGGGTAACATCGGTTAAGGTTTATATGTCGGTTATAAAATTCGGTTGCAGTTCGAGTTCAATTTTGTCATTTTCGGTTATTAAACGGTTCGAGTGAAGTATCGGTTCGGGTAATTGCGGCTCGGTAAACCTAAAAAACTTACATTTTTTCGGGTCGGATAATTTTCGGTTCCGGGTCGGGTTTGTTTTGAACAACTCTAATAATTAGTATTTAATATTTGTAAAATAAGCTAATGACTTACAAAAAGTTCAAATGTGACAAATCAAATAGATTTTTTTAGACCCATCAGATTCGAAGGGTCTGGGTTTGGGTTTTAAAATTTTGGACCCTTAGGGTCCGAATCCGGGTTTGGATTTATAAAAAATAAAAGGATCTGGGTCAGGGTCTGTCCAGACCCGCCCCATGACCATCCCTATCCCCGCCTCTTGTCTGATTCTCTTCTCTATCACTCTTTCCCATAATTTCATTGTGTCTGAGGAGTTTTATCCCTTTATAATTCCCACAGACTTGTGCGTTGCCTTTGTTTTTATGTAAAGGGATAAATGTACTGCTCCTCTATTCTTCGGGCATTTTATGTGTCCTCCAGATAACATTGAAGAGGTTAGTTAACCATTAAATGCCTTCTTCTCTTAAACATCTCCATGCCTCAATCGGAATGTTGTCAGGACCGACTGTCTTGAGTCACCCCTTTTCTTTGAGAGCTTTACTAACTTTGTTTGTGGTTATGCCTTGATTTACCTCATATATATATATATATATATATATATATATATATATATATATATATATATATATATATATATATATATATATATATATATATATATATATATATATATATATATATATATATATATATATGTGTGTGTGTGTGTGTGTGTGTGTTAAACTTTGAATTCCGAATGACTAAACGAAAGAAATGATAAGCATACATATTTTGAAATTTACAACATTTCAAAGTAGTGATTTATTTCACTAATTTGTCAAATATCTCAACCTTGAATAATTTAAAGGAAAAATTACCCTGAATAATACGAACTTTCACTGATTTTCCTACAATAATATGAACTTCCAATTAACCATGAATAATACGAACTTTAATACATATTTCCCGCTAGCATACCTGACCGGTTCTTTACCTGGAGAAACGGTAAATTCCCCATTTCTTCATTATGCTAGCGGGAAATATGTATCAAAGTTCGTATTTTATTCATAGTTAATTGAAAGTTTGTATTATTGTAGGAAAATCAGTGAAAGTTCGTATTATTCAAGGTAATTTTTCTTACTTAGTTTTATCAGCCAAAAAATAATTTAAAAGGAAGGAGTAAGTTTACCGGTAACAGGTAAAATGGTATGCCAGCGGGAAATATGTATCAAAGTTCGTATTATTCATGGTTAATTGAAAGTTCGTATTATTGTAGGAAAATCAGTGAAAGTTCGTATTATTCAGGGTAATTTTTCCTAATTTAAATTCTTTATTATGTTTGTCAAAGTTTAAGCTTGTTCAATCAAATTAAATGAGAATAGCTTTGAAAACTAGACATGTTTTGGATCTTGGAACTTTTTGTTCATTATGAAACAAGAGATTTTTAGTGTGGGTATTTCTCTATTTAAGATCAACCAAATTACAATTCAGCCAATAAATAGGTAAATGGTTTTTTGGTTTAATGAAGGAAAAACCAAAACCCTTTTAAAATGATGGTAACTTAGTAAAACGGTTAGTAGGGCGGGTTCACTTTTAGATCGTGTTATTTTTAAGTTGAGTCGGATCGATTTTGATTTGGATCAGTTTTAAATAATTAGTTACCCAACATGTTAATGGTTTATGAAAATCATTAAAATTTCCCACGAAAATTATTTAAATATTTCTATTTTCATAAAAAATACCTCCTTATAAAAAAAAATCTATAATACACTGCCTTTGAGACTTCAATCAAGAAATTTTAACCCAAAAAATACAAAATTTGACGGAAAATATAATGAATTATTCCGACAATATAAAATGGAATGGAAAAATAAATAAAAGTGAACTAAAACTGTTGAGTTTAGGTTAAGGTTGAATTTAATCAGTTTTTACAATTACTTTTGGGACAAGTCATTTGCATATTACGAGTCACAATAACCGAATTTTGACCAAAACTGAATATTTCTTCTAGTTGGCTTTTTTGTTGACTTATAGCTTATTAGACAATTTTTTTTCTATTCAACAAGTAATTTTACTAAATATCTTCATTAACAACTAACTTATATAGTTTGGTAATGCTAAAATTACATTTCACATATTGATACGTATAATAAGGCATTTTGAAACAACTTTTGATGTTAATCCCTTGTATAACTTTGTGACTACGGTTCGTTTGGATTATTAATTGCAAATTGGTAAGTTTTTAGTTATGAATGAAATAATAAGTCGTTAACTTTGACCAATAATTAATGTTACCTGAAAAGAATCATTCTTTTTTTTATACCTTTCTTCCATTTACCACTACTCTAAAGATACTACTCCTCTATTTAGATAATATTGGTTATCTTTGAATATTTTATAGGAAAGAGAATTTTAAATTTTATTTTTTAATAAATTAAAAAAAATAAAATATATACAATTTTTTTGATACAATTTTTTAACTTTTTATCAAGAAATCATATAAATGCTTGAATTTTTCTTAAATAACTAACATAGAAAAGCGAAGAAAATAAAAGTAATTATTTTCTGTTAACAATCGTTCATTGAAGTCACCACACCAGTTAGCCAAACTAAGTGTAACCTTCGGTTGGAGTATGTTAAAAAAATTAAAGTATTATGTATGTGAAAAACCAAATTTTAGACGTAGGATCTATTTAATTCATCTGTTGATTTAATTGATTTTACTGATTAAAATTTATGTTTATTTACTAAATTGATATTTACTGATTAGAACCGATATTAACCGACTAAAACTAATTTTTACTGATGCAACTAATCAAATTTTACTTATTTAAACTAATTTTTAATTATAATTTATAATTGTCTTTTATTGATCAAATTGATTTTTGTTGATTTGAAACATTCATATCTAAGAATTTTATGGAAGAAGTGTTTTCACACCGTGGAAACATTGACTCCCTTGTTTATGTACTCGGCCTCATATTACTAATTCAGTTTCCACTGCTATATAAAAGATTATTTATCTCTTTTTTTTTTTTACCTCTCTGACTTTTACCTGAATAAAAAAGAATATGAAGAAAAATTAATAAAAGATGATAGATTGGTTGTTTGGCGTACTTACAAATCTTAAATTCAGTTTCCACTGCTCAAGGTGAATGCTAAAAGTACAAATCTTGATCCTCAATGAACTAAAATCTAAGTTTTTAAAGTGATGGTAATATTCATTTATGTAATGTAAAACTCATGAGTAAATTAGTTTTTTTTGTTATTATAGTTTTCAAAGTAAATTTTGTGCTTTGACATTTTTAAATACGAATTATAAAAAATTCTAAAAAAATGTATAATAAAAAATATACATTAAGATGAATTTAATGAGATCTCAAATAGATTAACATCTTCAACACATGTCTTAAAAACCTTAATCAAATTCCCCTCTCCTCAAAGTGGAATATTTCAAATGAAAAAAAACATTAGTAAACAGATGATGTATAATATTAAAATATATATTTTTTTGATAAATGAATAATTGTATAATTTGTATTCGTGAAACAAATAAATAAACAAATATTAAATTTAAAGGGACAAATTTGTTAGAAAGGACCTTAGAAACAAGGGGTTCTAACAAGAGTTACAAGATGGATATTCAACATTCCAAACAATTCAAACTAAACAAATCAACGACACAATGTTTAGTCAAACTAATTAATTATCATTCCTAGTTCCTCCTAAGCTTGAATCTTAAAGACATTACTTTCTAAATAATAAAGTCATAGAGACAATTTTCTAAAATAAAATTGTAGTTAAATCATAGTCAAATTATGATTTTGATAATTTAAATATATCATATCTTAAAAAAATACTGCTTATATTTACTTTAAATTTGCACCATATGACTTAAAAAGCTCTCATAAATTTTGATTATATGATGTTTTTCATAGGGACAGATTAAGTAATTATTAATGAATGAATGTTATGTCTATTTTCAGGCATATGACTTCAATTGATCACAAATAGATAATTTGAAAATTGGTGATTAAATCTAAGATTAGATGATATAATTCATAATTATGTACTAGATTCAAGAGGTATTTGTACAAAGCTCCAACAATATGTAGGTGCAACAACTAAAAACTCAATCAAGATCATCAGCAAATTGGTTGTACATTCCCACAAAGATAATGTATGTAATTAAGCTTCATGTTCCACCTAGAACTAGAACAACCACCACCTATATCTTTCACCCTTGCTCACATCACTTGGGAGTAAATGCCTGAAATGGGAACAATTGCACCAAGTAATTAGAGTTTGATAGTAATCAATTATTGAAAAAAAATCAAAGCATATGTCAAGTAACCAACTGAGCTTCGAGTATCAGTCCCATGGTATGTTATATACTTTATCAATGTAATTATTTATCCTTTTGAGTTTGTTGCTTTTTAGATCTTATATAGTAAATTTAAAGAGACGAATGAAATATTATATTCCTAATGAGGGGTGTTTGAGATTCAAATCCCTTTTAACTCTTATCACGCTAGCTCTGATACTACGTTAAAGAATCAACTCAATTAATAACTTAAACTGATAATTGAGGCCCTAAGATATGATATATACTCTAACACGTTATTGCTCAATAGAGAGTTTACTTACAGAAAAAATTGTGGCATGGCCAGGATCAGCAAGGTGGGCAAAGAGGTTATCAATAGGGCCAGTTCCAGTGTAAATGTGTTGGAACCAAGCACCAAAAACAGCCAACATAGCCAACCTTCCATTCTTGATCTCCTTAGTCCTTAACTCCTTAACCTTTTCGGGTGAGCCCGAACCCCAGCCCAACGGGTCAAACCAGAGCCCACCAGGGTAACCCACATCAGTTCCGGTGAGCTTGTTATTGGGGAAGATTGGGTCGGTATTTACACAACCGGGCTTGATGATATCAGCCCATCTTCGGCCCTCAGCCCAACCAATCAAAATCATTTCAATGACAAATAGGGTGGTAGTGTCAGTGAAGTACTCAAGCTCTCCAGCAGTGTACCAAGATGGGGTGTTTAGGATTCCAATTTTGGTTAGAAATTCTGGGATGAAAATACCTGCAGCTCCCAACATTGCCCACCTACAGTGGACTAATTCTGATTGTACCATCCATTTTAATGTCTCTGGGTCAGAACCTGTTCAAACATGTAGTATAATTTAAGCATTACAATTATACTCTAATAACTTTTTTTAGTTGGAAAAATTAACATTAATAATCTAACTTTTTGCTGGTCCGCTGTAAATAATCTCATCTTTAAATTATTTTTTAATAATCCAACCTTTGCTCTTAATTCGCTAAGAATAATCCAACCTTTGTTTTAGTTTGCTGACAGCATACCCTATTATTACCTAATATTAGTAATTTGGTATACTATGGGCAAATACATGACAAAGGTTAGATTATTAAAACATAATTCAAAGGTGGGATTATCACAGCAGATGTAAAAGATTGGATTATTATTGTCAATTTTTCCTGTTTAGTATTACAAGTAATATGTCCATATTTATAACTCTTTCAAATTATAATGGGTTATGGTAAAACAACTCGTTAAATCATAACTTGAACACGGGTTTGAATCATAAGCTTAAGCAATTTAGTATATACACCACATATATTTATGTTAGAGTATATAACATCTTCTCAACCATCAACTTTAGCTTTTGGTTGAGTTAATTCCTAACAGTTTATCCTATTTTTTGACTTTTTTTTGCGTCTACAAATACGTAGTTCAAAACTCCGCCTTTGAGTATTGATTCGGCATACATTGTTGGTTCCAAGCCCGGGTGAAGAAGGTAGGTTTTCATACATATTAGACACATTACATAACTAGCTTTAAATCAAGATTTCTTATCGGATGCCCTAGACACGAGTCTAGGACAAGAATATATCGAATAAAATGAAGAAGATTCGTGAAAATTGATAATATATTGTAGTAAATGTATTGAGTCTTTGGAAGTGTATACCGGCCTGTTTGGTAATTGGTTTAATTAAAGGGTGGAAATGGTAATGAAAAATTAGTGTAATTTGGATAGGAATGTCTCTTGACAAGTTTCATACTCATGTTTATTCTCCTTCAATAATCCTATTTCCATCGCAAAATTCAATCCATGGAAATGACATAATATATAATATGAAAATTTACACTACAAATTATTTTCATTATCACTAATTAGTAACAATAACCAAACGACCAATAATTCTTATTCTTCGTAAGTGTCTTGTTTACTTTATACACTCTATCCAATGCATTTATTCAATTCTAAATATCTCTAATTGTGCATAACAAAAAATTATAAAAAATTGATATGAATAAATCTTGCATTGAAACGAATCAAACAAGATCACTAAACTATATTTTAGCTTATAGATTAACAATAAAATCTAAATTAAGAATAAAAGATGAATAATGTTTAAAAAGCAAATAGGACACTTACGATGAATAAAAGAAAGTATAATTTTTTCAAATGTATAGGATCTGAAAACAAGTAATTAAACTAAAAAAACAAAAAAACATGTAATGTAGTTGAGGCTCTAAATTCAAGCGATTAGACATCTTGCACGCGCTTATAACCACCACGCACCCATGCTCGTTACTTTTAATTATAGTTTTTTAAATCAAAACACGCTACTAAACAGAAAAAATTACGAAGTAAGTGGAAGATCTAAGCTTACCAAATCCAAGAGGATCAAATCCAAAGTCTCCAGGAAGGCTGCAATTATACAAAGAAATGAAAATAAGAAAATGTCACCCAAAAGTAGTCAATAAAAACATTAATATTCATCATGCATAGAAATGAAATGAAGAAAAAAAAGACCTTCCATCAAGCCATGGAGGAGGAGTGCTGCCAGGGAACCAAATAGGTCTGTCAGGCTCAGCTGCTGCTGCTGAGACAGATAATGATTTTGAAGTAACTGGGGCCCTGTATTTTGTGTCTCTTAACTTTTTTCCTCCTAGGAATGATGCTCTTCCTGCCCCCAACACATTTCCTTTCTTCTGTGAACTGTATCATCATTAAGTTTATAGTTTAAGTTTGACATTAATGAGGCGTGTTTGACTATTGGTTGTTTTATTGTTGGTTTTATGCTATGTTACTTGGACTCGGGTATTGATGTCGGATACTGGTACGTGAATAAGTGCTAGATACGTCTAAATATTTAATTTTACGTCTAAAATGAAGTGTCTAAGTGTCATATTAATGTCCGAGTATCAAGGATCGGACACGAGTACGTAAAGCAAAATGAAGAATCCGATTAAGATAGGTTGTATGTCGTGTAAGCTTAAACCAAAAAGTTAGTATGATAAGTTTTTTTATTGACTATTGCCTTTTGACTTGTTTTTCTCTAATAAACAACAAACTCTTATAATATATAATATATATTGAGATTTTCATCATCAACTTAAGCTTTTAATTAAGTTGATTACTTAATATGGTATTAGAGCCCAACAACCAATGAGTTACTTTAACCAAATGTTTTCATACAATCGGTTGAACCAGTAAAAACTCCGACTAACAGCCATTCGCCGAAACGAGTTTAGCTCTACTTTTCTATATGATGAAGAGAGTATAGTATGTTTTTCATCATGATCATGACTAAAAAGTTTCATAGTTTAAAAGCCCACTATTCGCATTAGTAATGTTAATCAATATTTTATTTTTTGTACATATTTCAAAAATATAGAAGCATTTTAGAAAAAAAAAATTATTTTAAAGGATAATAAAGTGTGAAGAACTTGCCTGGCAGAAGAAGCACAAATAGCTGTTGTGGCAGAAGAAGCACACACAGAAGCCATATTGTTTGGTATGAATGCAATGCAATGTGTAATGTTTGGAGAGAAATTGGTTATAATTTGATGGTTGGAAGAAGTGTTTATTGAAAGGAAAAGGATCTGGGCTTATCTTAAAGGATAGATAAGTTTGATATCCAATTGGTTAATGGATTGCCATGTGGCATATAGAATCTTGTACCTTATTTCTTGCTTGTATTAATCATAACTTGTGGCTCTCTGTTCCTTTTGAGTTTTGTACTAATATCTCTGTCTCTGTCATTTTGTATATCTATGACTATTATCACTTAAAATGTTTTATTTATGATTATTTTGGTTCCTTTAATACTCCTTATGTCTCTAAAGAATTGTTTTAACTATAAAATGAGTATTTTTTTAAGAGTTGGGAGGAAAAAGTGTATATTATAGATAAACGAAAGAAATATGTGGATAAAATAAAAAAAGTTAATTTAATGTATGGATGGTAATAAAATATACGGCGAAATAAAATTATAGAAAATTCGGTAAAACGCAAATAATACCAAGGGAATAATAGTACATGCTTTTTCAATTTACTTGCTAATCACAACTATTTTATAAAAAGCTTAATTATAGAAGTAAATATGTTATTCTTCTATCATTTAAATGTTGTTATATGGGTACAATGTTTAAGACAAGAAAAACAAATGGATGAAAAAAATATGTAATAAATTTTCAAGAATAATTAAATAATCAAAACAAAAGTGATAATGTGAAACTACCAACTAAGACTTAGCACAATCAAAAATCAATTTAGTATGCAACAATATATCAAATATAAAATGGAGTAAGAAATTGGTTTTTCAATCTTTAAAAAAATATATCAAACCAAAAAATACACCAATTTGGTTCACTTGAATCTCAACTCTTTTTTCAGATCTACAGAAAAATAATTTAAACATTGACACAAGTAAACCACAATAAAGATACATTATTTTCCTCTATTCAAGTATCTCTACATACAACATTACATGCAGGTGCACTCAAAAACAAAGCTCCTTATCAGCAATATAGCCTCGAATTAATCTCATTTTGAAGATTTAATCACCGCGACGGCATTATATCAGGATAAACCCCAGATGGCCACACTAAAAATTGCTTAAAACTTAAGCCTCTCATTGAACAAACAATATATTGAGATCACCAAAACAATTTGAATAATGGTATTGAATTCAATTAATCATTTCTGGAAGCCTCCATATTGATACTGGCTGCTGCTTGTAAAGCTTGAAAAGAAATCATCTGCACCAGTTGTGGTTGGATTAGAACCGGTTCCACCAAATCCCGTACCCATACCCATGGCTGATCCCATGTAATAAGATGTCGGAGCTGCCTTCTGCTTGTCCTCTGATCCATCACTCAATCCACCGACTATTCCGATCTCTGTTAAATTCACCTTCTTGGCTGCATAGAGTTTGTTCATATGTGGTCATTTCATCAGTACAACTTTTCCAAAGAGAAGTTTGCAGATAGTACAACATGCAGTACTGAACAGCATTTTGATTAATTATGTTCCGGAATCATTTCATATTGTTTACCTCCCTCGTAACTAAAGATATCACACAAATTAAAAAAGACAAAGACGATCGAAGGTAGATGAATCTCACAATTTTCTCATACCCCTACTTTTAAAACTCTTAACAATATTTTGAAGACATTGAATCAGAAACCATTACTATTTTTTGATCATAAATGAAACATAAAATGGGGTGAGGGAAGAAACATAAACGAGAATTACATTACCTCAATACTACTAAGTGACTCTCCAAGGCCAGCTCTAGGAATCAAAATGTGAGCAACCTGGATCAAATATGCACAGCCTTACCCTTGTAAAACAAAGAGGTTGTTACTATTTGACCCTTAATTGCTTACAACATCTATAACTTCACATACATAAGAGTCAAATTAAAAAATTATCCACTAGAAAAGGAACGGAAAACCATCTTTGTTGGATCTTTCATCTAATTAGAGAAAAGAGAAGCTAATGATCAAGCAAAATAAAAAAAAATAAAATAAATAAAAAGAGATGGCAATAACAAAAATATCTTTGTTGTCTTCAACCAAATTTCAAGGTTTTCCCATTTTGTACATGAAACTTGCATAAAGAATAAACAAAGTGCATGTGGAAGAAGCTTTGAAGAAAAAGAAACAAAAGAAAGCAGTAGATCGTGATGGTATTCCTATTGGGATTTTCAAATGTTTGGGGTAGATGGGATTAGATTGGTAAACTAACTAGTATCTATGGAAAGGATAATTAACACTTCTGAGAAGATGCACAATCAATTGGGAAAACCAATTTGGTTCTATGCTTGGACGATCAACCATGGATAATAATTGTTAGAATATGCTATAGAAGTGATTTGATTTAATCGAGATTCATAGGAACATATGACTCGATAGGTTTGAATGAAGGAGGAGAATATATATGGATAATTATTTTATTTTATTTTCTTATTTTATGAATTAGTATTAGATAGAGCCCAGGAAAGTATAATCATTGTTACCGATGATCTCTTGTTTGATAGTCGAAGTCAACACCATATGTTAGGACTTAAATATTAAGGCTTTTGAATGGTTGGCGTTATTGTTGTCTCATTCTGCACACTCAACTACCAAACTAAAATCATCAATAAGAACATTTCTTTTGGTACTCTTGGAACATCTTAGCACTTCTCTGACTGTTATATGCAAAGCTTACATCCACCTTAAGACGTAAAATCACACTTTCGATTTGTACATGCTATCCTTAAATCCAATTTTCAATGCCATAACATACTTCAACTCCCAAGTAGCTAATAGCAGAGACAAAACCAGACTGCTTACTAATACTTTATGAAGGTAGAAGTGCTAGTACAGTGTTTGTATGATGGTGCCAATTCATGGAAGCATTAGTTACAATGACAGAGTGCAAAATGGGCATAGCAAGAACAAAACAGGCAGGTCTTAAAATGAAACCAACCATTCCACTATCAAAACTTAATATTAAAGTTGTCGCTTGTCCAGATTCATCTATATATTAAGCATAAGAAATCCAACCAAATTACATAGGATGCAAGAAAATAAGAAAAATGAATTCAAACGAAAAATAGCCATATTAAAAAGATTCCAAAGAATGAAAAACTTACGAGCAGATATATTAAGATCAATCAGCCCACGGCTTAGTGAATCAGCCCAAATTCCAGACTTGACTTGGAAATTGCCCTTCTGAGGTGCTTTTGATTCTGATAAGGATTTGCCATGTAAGTAAGTTACAGAATTATTCTTAAGCAGATTCTCTGTGGATTCCAAAGATGATTGATCTGTATGAGAGGTGAATGTTCCTAGAAGATTGGATCCTTCAAAGCTGTTCAATGGAATAGCAGCAAAAGGATCTACAAAATTTACATTTGATGACCCAATATTTTCAGTTTTAGTTGCAGTTGGTGCAACTTGATCAGATGCTGCAAAGAAGTCCATTGTTGAAGAAACTGCAGCTGATGGCAATGGCTGTGCATTTGCGGATACAGATTGTGCAGCAAATAGATCAACATTTGGCTGTATGATTATCAACAATTTATTTAGAAGTCACTACTTCAAGAGAAAGAATACAAACAAAAAAAGGCTTAAAAGTTTAAAATTTTAAGTTTTACTCCTTCCATCCAATACAATAGGTTCCTTGAACTTTGGCATAAGTTTTATGTTTCAATGAGTAGGAAGTGAAAAGAAAGTGAACGGTCAGATCGAGAAAAAAGTACAGATAAATCTTACCCAAAAGAGTGACTAACAACTAAAGTTAAAAAGTATATATCAAATAAATTGGATCGAAGGGAGAATGCTTCAAATATGAAAGCCTCCACAAGGCAGGAAAGTCTTCTTATGCCACCAACATCAAAAGCTTTTTTTAATATCTTTTCTCTTCTATACATGAGGCTCTTAAACTTAGAATCACCGATCACCACCATATATGTGATTTCGGAAAAACCTCAGGTAAAAGAGAGAAACAACTGGTGAATGAACTACTATTTTTCATAAGAAAATTAAAACATCCCAATCAAGCTCCAATTTTTCCTCAATGTTCATTTGATATCAATATGTTTACGATTACTAAAAACTATCAAAAAGCATTCAACCTGGGTTTGAAGGCTCCCCCCTGCTTCCACTTGAGGAGCTGCTGATACGAAATCAGCATCTCCAAAAAGATCAACATCAGATGACTTTTCACCCATGGCACTGCTCTGAGACGGAATAGTTGTAGGTGTATCCAAGAGGTCACCAATCAAACTTTCACCGAAGAGATCCATTTGTTGTGAGCTTGCAGCAGCAGGCTCTGCTAAGTAAAAACATACTAGTGAGGTTGGGGTTTTAAGTTTTACATGAGGATGAAAACATGAGATGACTAGTAAAACATTGTTTTATGAAAATGTTATTCATATCATTGATGCAACGAGTAAATGACATTCACTGCACACATGCTCCAAGTGAATTCAATGATATTTAGATGTATGAAAATGTTATCAGGCAAGCACTTTCATATTCAAGCCAGATAATCATTGAGTAAATTCACATTGAAGCCAGTGATCATTTTGAGTACTTTCAGTTGGTTAAAGTAACAGCAACAAAATGAAAGATCAGTTCAAAGATGTGGATGAATCAAATAGTTAGATTGGGACCAGAATCCCAGAACATACTTTTTGCTGCAGTTCCCCGTGGATCAAAATCATCATCATCATCTACCTGAGCAGTGGAAGGTAAATTTGCATTCTGATGTGAAATAGCAGCATACTCGTCAGTTTTTATCCCTGAGGATGATTTTTGACCTGTGGAAGGAAGATCGTGGTTCCTGCTGCACAAAGAACATCTATCAGCCAAAATTGCAACTAAATCCTTTGAGTCATAGGCTCATAGCATATTTCTAATGAGTCCAAAACATGGGTGGATAAAACCAGAAAATCAAGCACATGCCCACCTAAGGCAAACTAGGGCAAGCGAAACAGAAATCTACTCTAGCAAAGTAGCAATACATACAGATACATTACATAGTACATGCTCCCCTTATCTGTTGCACAATTGCACTTAAGAAGAAAATTAGTTATGTATGATTTACCCAGCAAACTGAATTTTCTAAGTACTGATAGAACTCAACACCTTAATTAATCATTAAGAGGGGAAAGAGCGAAAGGGTTAGAAAAAAGGTGTCCTCCAACAGAAAACTAAATAGCTGTAAATGAAGTGACCCCACTTTTACTTCAAACCCAAAAAAGTAGTTTTTAGAAGCTGCACAAGTGTGAACCCTAATAAAAGTATCCAAAATCTCAGGAAAATATTCTCAGGTTTAGACTTGCTAGAAAACATGGCAATTCCAATCAAGGGTCTTATTATAACGCCTTCCTTGAAATTTCAAGGAAAGGACACATCCTACGTATCTTGAGCTAAAAAAACAATTCCATAGGCAGGACGCAGGAGCCTAGTTAAAAACCTGGGCTTGTAATATGGCAGGTAAACTTATAAAATTATCCCAAATTCGGCTACGAATACCAATAGTCCAAATCCATGCTAAAAAGTAACATTCTGGAAGATCAATGTAGGTAGCTCTGCCACTATACCAATAGATACAACTTTATTGAGCATGTGATTTTAGGAAATGATTCAAATTACAAGGAAATATGAAAATTGAAATTTTTTTATATCACAAATATATCAATCAAGTGAAAGGTACAAGGAATAGAGTCCCAAGGGAATCATTAGTGAAATGAAAGCTTTAAGAGGTTCAACAATGGAAAAAAAAGATGAGAATAATAAGGAAAGATGAACACAAGTGTTTATGAGGTATCTTGAATACCTCCCCCTCAAATGTAGTTTTATTCATAAAGATTCAAAAATACAATATAAATAAACCTCCCCTATCTTGAGAACAATCCTCTCAAGATCACAATACTAATTCTATGAAGAACATTCTCAAGTTTCTTACAAAGAAAAAGCCCTCTCACAAGTTTGTGTGTTTTGTGATGTTTTGTTTTATGAATGATGTATCATTTTATAGGCAAGAAGTACATCATTCTAGAACCACACATTTAATCACCATTAAGCCACACAATTAACACCCACAATTAAGTATAGCAATAAACAACAATAAACATAGCAATTAACCAAGGAATACTATGCTCTATCAATGTCATACCGTAGCTCAAACATCCCAAAAAGAATCCTAGGCAAAGTGCTCGAACGAGCACTCAATTCAGAACCCACTGTTTGATGATGCAGCACAATGTGCTCGAACGAGCACTTGAATTGCCTTGAACGAGCACACCTCTTTAACCCACTTCTGACTTCGTTTTCGTGTTGCCTTGTTCGAGCAACCTTCATACCATGCCTTGCCTCATTCAAGACATAGCTTCACCCTTTAGTGAAGCCTCATTTGCCTCAATTAAGCCCCTCATCGATTGTTCCAAACCTCAATTCACTCACATATGACACATCCTCATGGTTCCTCTCCAAAGTACAAGCTAAGACATGTTCGATTAAATGATTAAGGTCAACGTCATTGTTAAGTGTTTTTTGGCACTTGCATCAACAATTAGAAAAATATAGATCCTCATCAGCAGATAAACAGAAAAAACTTCACCTAAATAAACCTATGAATAAAACCCCGTTATAGAATTCAAAACACTGCAGTCATTCAATAAGATCCCTGTCTTGAGGTAAAAACTTTTACATGACCAGTTTCTATTGCTCTACCAAGGTCCAAGCATATCTGCAGAATACAAAGAAATAAAAAGCACTGGTTGCAAGATGGATAGCGACACAATAACATTGCCAAAACCAAAGCCTTGATCCAAAAGATGGATGAACAAAATAGTGATTTTCCTAAGCAGCATCTCATCTTCCTCTCTTTAAAATCAAGGCCTGCCCTCTCTCTCTCCTTCATCCTTTCCACCCACCTTTACTCAAAGCTTCTCCCATCATAAACAAAACAGTTAACATAGAATCAACGACAGAAATATGGACCACATCAGCTTAATTGCAAGTAAATGAAAATTTTCCCACAGAATATAAGGTAAAGATAACAGAAAGAGAAACGAGAAGCAACATTAAGGTATGATAACCCTTAATCAGTTTACCTGCTATGATAAGATGTTTTTCTTTCTGCAGAAGCTCCTTGATGAGACTTAGGAACATATTTATCAAATTTGTCTTCACCAAAATGATCTTCGTCCTTGGTTTTGTAACTATCATCATCATATCTGCCACTAAAGCCTCCATACCTGTTGCTGTTCTGGAAACTGCTACCACTATAAGAAGCTGAACTTGACTTGTAGGAAATACCCGTTGATGAGAGACCAACATACCTTTAAACAAATGCAACAACTTCATTATTAATTAGAATCTACACAATGGGATATACATATAACATTAGAAATTCAAAGACACACTTTTCACGAGTAGAAGCAGCTTTTTTACGAGTTTCTTCTATTTTGTCCTTGTTATTTAGAAGGGTTACAATGTTTTCTGCCTTCTTGCGCACATTGATCCCCGCATCCTTCCCATTAGGTTCGACATATTCAAAGGAGGTGAGTGACTTCACCAATCCACAAAAAAGAAAATAAACATTAGAAAGTGTACTTTATGAACAATCATATTTTCACAACACTGAAAATTTTAGATGATTAAAATCTTACTGAGATCTGAAAAGTATGTTCTATTATCTCATCAACAGCTCGCTCAGATCCATTAGCAATGAGATACTCTATAACAGCCAGTGCCTGGATAAGAAACATTGCATAATAAGTGCGACGAGAAATCAAAATGAATCTATCTTGCGTTACAAAACTTTGCCAGATCAATAAGTTCCAATAATCGCAGAAAGAGATTATTATGTACCTTATAAACATAGCGCCAATCCTTGCCAGTTTCACCCAGTCTTGTCCACAGTACATTCATAATCATCTGACATTCAGTACTAGTGCATGACGAGATAAGAAGCCAGGCACATTAAGAAACCAAACGTCAGAATGCCCCTTTTAACTCAGAAAATTTAGTCAGATTCAGATTACTAGAAGTTACAATTTTTTGGTAGCTTGAGCTATTTCTGCCAGTGCGCTTCCATGAGGACCCCAAGGCTCATTATCAGTTGCATCCAGCACCTATCAATCATTTCATATTGAGAAAACCATCATTAAGTTATTATGAACCCACAAACTTGCCCACAAGTCACAACAGATGCGAAATACTCCGATGTTTTATAATGGGCAGGTCCAACCTACAATATTGTCATGGAAGGACGAATGAATAAACCAGAAATTAAATATACTTGTGTACGATGAGGGAAGAAAAAGGAATAATGCTGCGTTGTAATTAGTATAGCCGGTTATATTGTTTTTATTTTGTTGTCATTTTTTTGGTAGTTTTGGAAATAAAGCCTCAGCATATATAAAGGATTTGGGGGGGGGGGGGGGTCTTGTAATGGGGGGAATTAATATTTGGTGTATGACACTTGGGAGTATTGAGCCACTCTAAGTGCTCAAGAGAGAATTCCTCTCTAATAAACAAGCATTTCCTTCTCTTAAAATCTCTGATCTCATACACTAGATTCTGTCTTGTGTTTCCCATTCACTGAACAGCAAGACACTTTGGTTAGTGACAACCCAGAACAGTGGGGAAGCGTAAGGAGGGTCACGACAAATATCTGCAATTATTATTAATGTGGGTGACAGGATGAGTGAGTTTAGCGTGCCACTTAAGGTTCTGAAAAAAGATTAGAAGAGCTTCACCAAATAAATGGCGCAAAACCATGTAAAATGGGACCTGACTCAGCCATAGGGGCCTTGCATACTCAGCATTGAAAATAAAAAGGTCGTTATTGATTCCACTAAGAAACTAGAAACCTCGATCAAGGAGTTCACAGTTTACAGTACTGGGCCATGTAACAAACCAGATGTTGCTAGTAATGTCTAAAAGCACCAAACCTTGCAGTTCTGAAATTCAGCGGTGCCATCAGCATCTAAGTATTCTACAGCCATAATTTAACAGACTTTCCACGAGAACTCTACTTAAAAAGTAAACTAAGATTTTCATCAATTATTGAAAGATAGTATTCTTTCGGACTTCAAGTTGAGTACCAGATTTCAACTCACACATCAAAAATAAACCACAAATGCAATACTCAGATAAAGTTAAAAAGGAATACTTTTTGCTTCCTATAGAGAATAAGGATATGCAAGGAAAACATCCTGCATCAGAAATTGATGCCTAACAGGCATTGTGTCGATACCATAAATGATCATCTATCCAGTTACTTTGCTCAATGATTTGCGTAAAGCCATCAAGTGCTCAAGAATGCCAAATTTGGACTTTCCCCATATAATTTATCCTTTCACTTCTAGCTTGGCAACATCCAGTAGAAGATAAGCAAGATAACGAATTACAAGCTAAAAAGCCAAACTCACAGACCCATTCTAGTTCCTAAACTAAAATCTTAAACCTTCTTTGTAAATTGTGAAGTTAGATATCTACGAAATCTAGGCTGATTACTACTGTAGAAACAATTCACAAGAAATTACCATCATACAAATTGATTGAACACGGCTTTCTTCTAATCATTGCGTGCATATGGACCTTTCAAATACTTCATAAGATAGATACAACCATTGCAGTCAAGAAAAATTCAGAATGCTAGTGGCATCCACTACTTGGTAAAAATGGGAGGGTGAAATAGATGAGGCAAAAAGAACCAATTGAGATTCCAGCTGACTATCTAAACGGCTTATGCTATTCAACAATTACCTTAATAGCTTATGCAATTCAACAATTACCTGGCTTCACACTTCTTGAATATGTTCCCATTGTAATGATCGCGGGATAAAATAGCTGGCAATCCATACTCCTAGCATTAATATCTCCCCCACGACCAAATGACAGTACTTTTGTAAAAAAAAAATAAAGGATCGTTTTTCTTGAGGTGACATGAAAAGATTGTATGTCTATTCTCGATGGATCTGTCGATTTATAGCTCTTTGATTTCTAAATTATAATAGACTATAGTAAAATTGCTTATTAAAATCATTTGAAGTTACAGATTACATTTGCAATTAGTGATCAACTGGATGCAACCTCTTCGCTATTACAAAGGTAAGGTGGCATACATCTGATCCCTCAAATACTGCTAACGCGGAAGCCCCTTGGCATTGGAGTAATGGCATAAGATGAAAGGAACTAGGGGACCATATTCTATTCTCCATGATTCACCAAATATCTAAAAAACAAGACGTGGCTATTTAACAATCACAGGCCAATCAGAGCAGACCATAACAACTCGATTTAGCACAATAGTTTTAAAGAGCGATTACATATGTACCTTCTCCATAAACTAGCTACTAAAATTTAGAAATTTTATATTTCTTCCAAAAGGATGTAGAGCTATAGATAGTATTCACCAATGTTGAAGTACAGCTCAATTCCTAATGAAAGAAAAAAAAAAAACTAATGTCATCCAAGTTTCTAGTGGACAGAATGTTAAAATTGCGTAATGATTTCTAAAGGAAATTCTAAACTATATTTTAAAACTATTAAGTGAACATTGTTAGATACACAAATTAAGTTGTAAAATAGTTGTAAAATATCCATGGGACACATGAATTAAAACATGTTAGGTACTTAAGCAGGTCTTGACCATCCAAATTCGAAACAAATCGTTTTATGGTTTGCATAAATCCTACTATCAAAAACAATGCCACATAAGCGCATAGAATCAACTACATTCAAGAAATAATGTTTTCTCACTAAACTTACTTATAAATCTTAGTCAAACAAATATTACAAGGCATTGATCACACACTTGAAATAATAAAATCAATATAAAATCACCAATCTTCTAGATCAAACAAGCTACTGCCTAAACTAAGTTTTCCCGTTTTTAATCTAATACATCAAATTTTTTGTTTGATAAATCTCCTAGCATGATACAAACTTGAACAAGAAATAAAAAAAGATAAAAATTAAAAAAAAAAACAGTTGAATAAATCCGCAGATACTAACTGAATCCAAGCTCTTTGATACAAACTAGATAAAAACAACCAATGAGTTTGATTTCAATCCAAAAAAGAACTAACCTTTTGCTCAATCTCAGGTACCTTCAACACTTTCAAGTTCACCTCTCGTTTTCTACAACGAAAGTTTACAATTATACGAAAATTAGACGGGAAAAAATTCAAAACCCTAATGCGTCAAAAAAAATTACAAAATACAAGATTCGGATTCAAAATTATAAATAAACAATGAGAAACTGTTAAGAATTTACATTTCGCGAACAGCTTGATCGACAACCTTCATGAAATCCATCCTGATTAAGATCTGTTAAATACATTGGCCGAAATTCAAATCTGAGTAATATAATTTGCAATGATAGCGCATAGATCTGAGATTAATCGCGAAATTAAAGTTCAATTCAATAATTTCAATTCGATAATAGCAAAGAATGAACAAAACAAAATTAAATGAAGTAGCAATTACCAAATTGAGTAGCGAGAATCGGTGGTCTTGGAGATATGGCGGGAGAGAGAAAATGAAAGGGGATTTAGCTCTTGGAAATATAATGGAAGTATGAACGCTTCGCCACCCTTTTTCTCCTTTTTTTTCTTATTTTCTTTTTCTTAGCCACCAATCTAAAATTTCTCCCGGGACATAGATTGCATAAACAACTAGATTTACACCACCAACCAGAGATGGCACTGGCAAGGTGGGCACGGACCAGACTCGCCTTTGATACAATTGTGCATACACACAACACAACACAATACGACTTATGATAAAATACGACTTAATACTAAAGCACTACAATGTAAGCTAAAAATGTGTCACGTATAATAAATTTATAATTTGACATGAAACACAATGAGTTGAGCACAAAACCACAAAGCAATGCCGCGTGAAGGAAGAAGGCCCACAAATCATGAACTTTTGATTCCGAAAAAGAAGCAATGATAGAATCTGAGGAATAAGCATCGACTAACTATGTGCTAGTAGTCGCAGTAAGACATAAAATGCAAGCGTTATTCAAAATGATTGGGCATAAAGTATCTATAAAATATTTATTATTGTTATAATACAAATGTTCAAAATACATATTTCCAACTTTATTAACATTCACCTTAAAATTTTCAAACAAAAATACATGCTAACATGAGATACGACACGACAAATCAATAGGCCGAGGTCGTGTCATGCAGAATTTTTTAGTGCCCTAGATCTAATACAGACATAAAATTTTCCCAGGCACAACACGATATTGACACGAGCCCCTACCCTTGACATGCTTAAGCATGAGTTGTGCCGCCTCTACCACCAACCCTTTCTAGTCGAGTGAAGTTGAGCGAAACTTATGAAAATTAAACATACAACTCACCATGCCTCGATAGTGCAAGATCCGCACACACAACACTTTTATTCTCCATGACTCGCACTGAAGTTGGCTCATTGATTCATTTGTTTGTCCATGACTTAGGACCTAACTTGTGTCATTTTAAGCTTAGAGTTTTATTTATATGGATGCAATTGCAGAAAAATGAAGGAAAGGAATTTAGAAGAACATAGTTCTTTTATTTGGATACTAATTTTGAAGGACAAAGATTTGAATGAATTAAGTTCCATAATTTTGTTATTAATCAATCTCTTTAAAAGTTGAACGGTTTGAAAATAAAATGTTTATCCTCTCTTTTTTTTCCTCCTAAAAATATAATTCAAACTATCTTTAAATGCATTTCTTAAAAATTATAAAAGGTATATGATAAAATTATATGTAGACAAGTCTAATAAGATTTCATATCATATAGATATATTCACCTTTTAAATATACATGAACAATCATGTATGAATTTCTCTCCTTGAAGATTTCTCATAAAACAACAAATCCGAAAGGGATGTAGAAATTAATTATTTGGTCATAATTCAAATTTCCTTCCATTTTTTTAAGGAAAAGTTGATATTAATAATCTCACATTTACTAATCCGCCCTGTATAATCCCATTTTTTGATTAATTTCTAAGAACGCAACCTTTCGTCGAGAGACTCTTTGGTCACGTCCTCCTTTATGGGCATGAATTGTCGTCTTTCATTCCTCCTCAAACCCTGATCATAGTTCCAATGAGTGGGATACACTAAGTATGATGATGAAGAATATAACCATTCAAATTTATTCGCCCACAGCATACCCTTGAACTTCACAGGTTAACTTAGTTAAAAAAAAATAAAAAAATAAAAAAATCCATTCCCTCAATTCAAACCCTTACACCACCTTCAGCGGCCTCCTTCCCCTTCCCTCACCCCCTTCCACCACCAATGGTCCTCCATCTTCAAATTAAGCCCAGAACCACCACACGCAACACTGCTCACCACCACCTTTGAATTTAGCCAAGAACCCCTGCACACAACTCTAGCCACTACCCTTGAACTTACCCCAGAACCACCACCACCAACTTGGATTTCACCCCCACCCCTAAATTCACCAGAAAAACACCACTTGCAATCCTATAACTCACTACTTCACCCTAGAAACACCACACGCAACCCTAAATGGGAATGGTTGGTTCAGACACCGGTGGAGATAAGGTATGGCAAAAGAGTTAGGGTGGGCAATGCGCAGGGGTGGAGGAGGGGATGCTAAGACGTCGACGGAAGGGGAAGGCAGACAAACAAATGCAGTATCCCACTAATCAGGTTTATACCTTTATCCGTACAAAGCAATATCAGCAACTCAGCTTGTAAACATCTCATCTAAGCTAGAGGTCCCCCTCCAAAAAACCCCAATAGAAAACTAAAACTTACTTCCAAAAATGCACTAGAGTAGAACCCAGACAAACAAATGGTGGATGCATGCTCGGTCACAGCAAGCAAAGACGGTAAATGAACATGGCAAGAAAAGTACAGAACAAACAGTTAACAAACATAGAACATGGCAAGAAAAGCAAGCAACTTTAAGAGTTTTCCGGTAGAAATTGGGGAAATATCCAAGAAGGGCCTAAAAGACGATCTCAAATAAACTATCCCACTTTAAAAAACCGAGCGCAAAATTGTCTTAAAAAGTTTCAATTATTATTGTTGCAATGTATTATCACAAACCAAATTATTTGAGACAATTGTTTCAGTATATATCCATTATTCTTCCCCTTAGCAGTGCCTCCGCTTTCCTCACTTGCTTCACTGGGCCAATAACGAAAACCTACAAGAAATGCCACTGCATAAGTTATAAACTCTTGAAGATAAATGCAGTAATTTCATGATTAAATTGAACTTTGATATAGAACGGAGCATATTGTTATGTGACGGTCTAACATAAGTTGCAGCCCATTTGAGAAAGGACTCAACAGCGAGAGCTTATAAGGAAAATGTTGAGAGATAGTGAAATTCCATAACCATGACAACAAAACGATACCTTGAATTAAAATGTATGTAATTGTAAGGTATGTTAATTAGACTTGGGTACTGAAATGAGATACTGGTATGCGTCCAAGTTTCCAACACGTCTAAATATTCAATTTTACGCTTAAAATGAAGGGTCGAAGTGCCGTACCAATGTCCGAGCATCAAAGATCGGACAGATTGGACACGGGTACGTGAAGCAAAATGAAGAGTCTGAGTAACATAGATTGTATGTATACAACCTTACACAATAAATCATAAAAAGCCTATAGAAGAAAGTAAATGGTTAGTTGGTTACTCATGTCTCTTCGAGGCATGCTTGAAATGGGAGTACATGTTTTAAGAGGAAAAAAAGTCAAACTAAAGGTAGAAACAAGAAATTAAGATCAGTGTAACATGATTCGTCAATCAATTCGCTTTTTGAATCCGCGATACGCTCAAAATGACCTAAAATAGTCCAAAACCAACCATAATTCGTTTTTTCTGATTTGCGATTCGCTAGGAGATTAGTGAATCGTGTGACAGTGATTAAGGTTTGATGTTAGATAATGTCTTTAATGTAAGGAAATAAGGGATAAAGAGGAAAGAAAATATTACCCCAGTTTAGGGGGAAATATTTTGCCGTTGCCCACCTAGGGTGAATATCTCCCGCCCCAAAAAGACAGGGAAATATCTCCCTCCCTTTCCTTTACATCTCACAAAATTAGCAATATTTACGTCTTTGATAAAGATTCAAGGGAAAGATGGACATACTAAGGCCATCTTATCGTCTAATAAATCAAAAATCGAATAATAACAAAGGGGAACGTGAAGATAAATCATCAATGAAATACTACTGAATTAGCAATAAGGTACTTCATAGATCAACGGACTCACCTTATCAGGGGGACCTTTTGAGCCTCCCATGAGAATTTCAGCACTGCAGGTCAATTACATTTACAACTGTATAAGATGATATTCTGGCAACATATGAAGTACGGCAAGTATCTTTCGAATCTAATTAGCAATTCTAAATGTTAGGAAACATGAAAAAAAGTGAAACTTACTGGCATGATTCCTTGATTGACAGAATCGTAGCTCCGCGTTTGCCAATCACAAGCCCCATTTTCCCTGGTGGAATTTCAAGAACAGAAAGGATTTCTTCTTCCACAGCTTCTGTCTCCGGTGGCAGATCATCTGAACATTGAAACAATCCACATTAGCCAGGTTTCGAGGACTCAATGGAAGCCGGATTTTAGAACCAAATGCAAAAACAAGAAAAAATTTATTCACAAGCTTTGTATTCACTTCTGCAGTCTCTTGTGGTCAGTTAAGTAGCAATAGACCACAGGGCCATACCAACAGGACAGACACAGATTAGTACACATGATATCAGAAAACAATGAAGGTCAAGAAGAAAAAATGGACAACAGAAACGACGGAGATGTTAACTATATTTTACACTCAAGGATAGGCGTTCAAGCCCAAGACACACTCATGGACATAAATGCACCGAGGTATTTGTGCCTCACTTCAAAGAGGCACAAGGCACATAGGCTCGAGGACCACTACCACTTTTGTGCATGAACCTTTTCCAACATTATTGCCAGCTTAAAGCGTATAACTTCGGAACTGGATATGGTTATACTTTAAAATTTTATGAAGTTAAGAGTTTAAACTATATAGTTCGAAATCTCAAATTCAGTCGCGGTTAAGTTAACTGTTTCGAAGCCACTCACAGTCGATGTGGATGGTTTCATGGTTGTCGTGGCCTATATTGTGGTTGTGAATTTGCGACAACCTTAAAAACTTTACAATGAGGTTGTGATACGATGATGTGACCAATATGGCTTAGACACATCATAAAATAGATACAAAATTAACATTCACCGGAAAGATTGCTACATGTTATCGACCTTAATCATATATAACAAATTTTGTATTTGTAACAAACCTGGAATAGGAGGCAAAGCAGGCCAATCAGCAAAGTTATTGTCACTTAAGCAGAAACAGCGACAATAAAGTTCACCACGAACGGCAAGGTTCCACATGGATTGGACATTCAGCTTCTCTATCATTTTGTGATAGATGTAAAGCAGAAAACGGACATCATCAGCAGCTGCACGGATCATGAGTTCAGATAGAGGTCTGTACAGCCAGATCTGTCTATCCTAAAAATAAAAATCCAAAATCAAAAAAGTTAATACAGCAAAAACATGCATATAGCAAACCAAGTTACAATGTCATATACTGAAATAAAGGTTATTGTCCGTATTCCATCAAAAAGATAAACGGGTCCAACCTTAGAAATCACATTATAGTCTAGCAATTTCTCTTTACAATCTCAAAATAAAATTCAAGACATACAACTACCTTGCAATATACTTACGCTGCTCTAAGAAGCCCAATAACTTGCATTTGGGCTCATCAGTGACTTGCAAATTTGTGTTTACATCTCACTACTATTAGAGATTTACAGTACTAGAGAAAAGCCAAACTAAACATCACGCTTACAGAAACACAGACAAGTAAATTTTCTAACATAGACAAATAAACATACAAAAATCACTATCCACTAATCGCAAGGGGGGAGGAAGGCACAAAAATAAAGAAATATTTAGAATAAGTTAACGAATTACAGCTTTACAGTTTTGAATTTTTCCGAATTACAACCTTAATATTTATTTTTTGCGAATTACAACCACCAAAATATCAAAGTCTATAGCGTTCAGGCCAAATCACATAATTCCGACCACTTAACTTAAAATTCTGACCACAAAAATGGTCGGAATATTGTGATTTGGCCTGAACGCTGTAGACTTTGATACTTTGGTGGCTATAATTCGCAAAAGATAAACATTGAGGTTGTAATTTACAAAAGTGCTAAACTTTAAGGTTGCAATTCGCAAATTATTCTTTAATTAGTCTCTACCATAAAACATGTGAAATATTTTGATAAGAAAGAGCTGCACTTTGGTAACAACTTTAAACCAAAACTATAAACTATTTGGAACTCACCTTCCTCATGAGTTCGCGAACCTCCTCCTTCTCAAGATAAGATATTCCTGTAAGGAACCAATATGTTAAAACAAGTGTATAGAACAGCTCAGAAACTGGAGCTCGTTGCATCACACACCTCATATATATACACGTACACATGCACAAAGGCACAACACACGACAACAGACATTACACAGGATAATGAATTTCTAAATGATGATCTACATGGCCCTTGTAATGTTAGATACTACAATTGTGTAAAGCGGTTTGCCAATGTGACAAGCACCGTTCTTTATAAAATATTGAACAACCTACTTCAACTGCGTAAAACCCCTGATCTTTCCAGAGACCGCCACAGCAAACTAAATTGGTGATAGGTTAATAGTTGAAAAAAGCAACGCGTTAGCCATCGTGAAAGTACGCATCATATGTCATATGTGCACAGCTGTTTTCATGGTGGAAAAAAGACGATGCTTGATCAAGACAGATGAAGCATCCAAGATTTAAATGTCTAGTAAGTAAGAAGTAAATCACACATTTTCAGTGCTAAAGGTCAGTTTCCTACAGTTCACATGCAATAAACCCTCTACGAACACCCACAATGAGCTCTTCTAGAATGCAAGACGCAATCTTTAGTAACAGAAGGCCACAACAGATTTGAATACCATGACAAGTAAAATACCACAATAGCGTGGATCTGCCAAGAGAGCCACAAATGAGATGTAGTCATCAAGCGATCTATGTCGTCCTTCCTGCTCTTCAATCAAGGAATATGCAATCTGTGAATCATATAAATATTTGTCAATCCATCACGGTTTAAAAAATGCTAAATCCATATACAGAGCAATAAGTGAGTAATATCAAAGCCATAAAAGTTCCTAAACAAAAAGAAATGAATTAAAACAACATGCGTATTCATAGTTCTCGGAATAGATCAAGAGAAGAATGATTGCATCCCTCAAGTTCAAACAAATAGATCCCTCTTTAGCACTAGTTTATTACATACATGTAGCATAGAGAAAAGCGGTTGAGTACAACCATGATTGGCTCAGAGCTAATTGCATCTAGGTGTGCAGTAACTATCTACAATTGAAGAGAGTAAAAATGGAAGAAGTTCATGAAGAGTGTGGGTGGGGAAACCCTTCCTAGAAGGTATGCCCCACTCCCATGCTGATGCAAGTTATGAGTTATGGGTTCTCTTAATCCTATCCATACTTTGTATGTGTTTGTTCTGGATTAATGAAACAACTTTCATTTTACAAAGAAAAAACAGATGAATTTCAAAACAGCTCGTAAAAAAAACTCAGCATAACGATTCATCAGTTAGGTCTAAAGACTCTATAGGTCATAAAATTGATCCTGAACTCCTAATTCTACAAAATCCTATATTTCTGGGTTCTGGAAAATCCTCAATTGAATAAACAAAATTCTTTACTTTCCGGTAAATTTACAAACATCATGATCCAAAAAACCTAAAAATCGTAATCATCCAGCACTAATCATATTGGACTAAGGAAAAAGTCATTGGATACCACCAAGTAGAAAATGGAGAAAATTAATTGGTTTTAAACTTTATATCACTTACACATTAGGCTACAATATCAAATATGACCTAAGGACATTAGCAAAACAAAGGGAATTGAATTAAGCACTATAATAAGTAGAAATAGAGTAATTGACCTGAGTGTCCATCACATTGTGCAACTTGATTCCAAACTGGTAGTACAATGCCTAAAAAATGGCACGTCAACAGATATATTTAGTACAAAGCAAAGCAAAAATTATTATAAACAGTAAATAGACCAATTAGAGACCTCACTGTCACGCTTGCAATCATGTATAACTTTAGTGATATATCCAGATTCAAGACCAGGCTTACACGCTTGTATAAGCACGTCTCCACCTTCTATTGCATCCACCAAATATATGGCATCGGGAAAAGCCAGCTGCAAATACAGAGATAAGTAAGGTGTCCATCTGCTTGAAAACAATCTCAGACATATGACTTTCAAAAGATACGCATCACTCTTCAACTACTTCATAGTAACTCAAATCTACAAGCCCCACGAAAAGATGAACCTAGATGTCAACTACATGTATGGATGTGCCTCGCATAGAACAAAACGCAGGAACGGTCGAAATTGCATAACGGACACATTGAGGCAGTAACGGGAGTGATGTAGTAAATATCAAATTTGAAACTTATTTTTGTGTTATTACCTTAATATTATTAAGGAGTTCCCACCTAGGTAAAATTTGAGGGTCGGATGTATACAACGTTAATATAAATAAAAAGTGCACATGATGTGACAAGTCATACTATAGTCCATTATAATCAGAAATAAAGAAATATAAATCTTTGGCTTTATCGAGAATACAACTAAAGGGCCCAAGAAATTATATAATCAACAAAAAATAACATTCCCCCTTAGAATTGCAATCGTCTTAGAAAGGAAATATTGCCAGTATAATGGCTCATATATCACCAAAGAAGCAAAGCATATCAAGAGCATTCAAGGTTAGAAGAAAATAGCCAACCTGCATGATACAAAGAGTTCCATTACGACAGAGATCAACGCCCTCACAATCAAAACCAATTACCAGCTTTGTTTCTGGGGAAGGTTCCAGGAAATCCACTGGAAGTTGAGAGGCTTCAGTAACAATATGAACCGGAACCAGCGGAGCATCATCTAAACCACCTAAACAAAAAAAAATTCATGTCAACTTACAAAGTGTAAGACCAGTAATTTTGATTTGTATTTCTATGACAACATGGACTACATAAAAATGGTGTAAGGAAAAACTAAATAAATGCAAGAAATTGTACTTTTTTCCCTTGATTCAGGCAATGATTTCTCGAATTGGGTTTCATGTCTAATCCCCTTCAAATCATGGACTACATGGACACAAAAAACACATTACATCATCAATTTCAACCAAAAACACTTGTGTTATGAATCCATTTATCCACATTTAAGTTTTATAATTACAAGTTTTATCAATTTAGAATATCCCAAACTTCAAAAGAGAGCACAAGAAATCTTATACACATTCCTTACTCCTAAACTAGAACAAACATAACAATTGGTCGCAAAACGATCAGCAGTTAATAGTTCAACATAAAAAATTCAATTAGTTCAACATAGCCAAGAACTCATACACTCCATAATGACCACATACAACAAAAACAACATTAAAATCACTCAGTATCCAGTTCTACAGATTGAATCAACAATTTAAGAATCCAAATGAGGAAAACTTCAATTAGGGGATAATCCTGCAAAACACCATGTTCAATTCATGATTGGTTATGGGAAAAACATCCATTCCCAAACAAAAACAAACAGAAATGATATTCCAGGCTTGCATAGAAAAACAAAAATTCCAAGAAACACCAAGAAGAGGTTAACATCTTTGCATCCAAGTTTAATTTTCCTTCACACCATAAACCTTGCAATAACATTCAGTCATTCAGTCAAATATTAAAAACTCAAAACAAGGGGAGAAAACAGACAAAACATTTCGAAAAGGCTAGAAATACAACAATGAGAGGAACAAATTGACAAAATAACAAAATCCCCATTCAAAAAACCTATAAATTTCCATCAAAGAGTGGAGTTTATTGACATGCCCATTAAAATTTTCATGATTATAGAAAAACTTCATTAGTATTACTGGTAACCAAAGTATAATCGAGAAATTTGAAAGAGGATGAAGAAATTCTTTTTGGAATCAATTAAGAAGAAACTTAATTGGAAGAAAATGGTACCTGGGTTTGAAGGTAAAGGGACATGGGCATGGTGAGAAAGGGGATTGTCCGCCATCTGATCAGAGTCAGACCATAACAAGACTGATCGGACTTTTGGCTTAAGCACCAAGGTGTATTTATAGGCTAGTGATTTTGAAATTTCTCTAGTTTTCTCTTATTTCCCTATTTGTTTATATTTTATTTATCTTGGAATTAAAATATTATAAAAAATAAGATGCACAAACAATGACCAATAACATAACATTGTTAGTTGTCGAGAATCTTGGATTAGTTTAGTGATTATAGTTATACGTATCACACGAGATTCTCTCCTACTCTTACATAAAAATGTTTAACTATTTTATTTTATTATGGAGTATTATATTATAAAGTATGATTATCATGTCTTTATAAATATAATGGTTCATAGTTTGAATTTTAAAAGATAATTTTATTGTCAAATTAATATCTTCAGATTGAGTACTTTCTTTGTCCCACTAATTTTTGCTATATACTTCATCTTATTAATAGCTTTTACATTGAAAAATAAAATAAAATGTTACAAAGTCAATAGAAAAGGAGTAATAGTAACTTCTTTTATTGGTCTATTAGAATATCAATCTACGCTGGTATTTAGTTGGATAAATCTTTTCAAGTTGGTAATTGTTGATTCGAATTTTTTGTCTGAGACCAAACCTTATTGATACGTATCTTTAGAGATTTTTTATAACGTAATAGTTATCTTAATTGTTATCAATGATGATCATTTTCCAATTTTTTGTGATTCAGATCTGAAAAGATTTTAAATTATGTAACTGGGTTGGTCACTCTATCTTTTCTACAGAGGATTATTTACCAATTTGCTTTGATACAGATCAGTATATACTCCTATTATCTACCAAATTTTCGTGATTCGAATCTGAAAATATTTCAAATTAAGTATATACATTGGTCAATTTTTTCTTGGGTTGAGCAAATTAAGAACTACTTGAGTGAGTTGCACCTTTTCGCGGACTTGGCTAGGGATAGGAATAGTTGGAGATGCTAAATTCATATTTCACACTATAATAATTTCTTTAGTTGTCTTTCTTACCCTAGTGTCTAGTTGCTTTTTATCTGCTCTTTTTTACTATTTATTTTCTCGTTGTATTTACTATATTGTTTAAGTCCTAGTTTTGTTTATGTTGTTTTTCTACAAGTAGTTTTACTCTTAAGAAAACACAAGGCAGTCTTGGACATATTTGGGGCTATGAGCGAAAGCAAAACAATAAGTTCTTAAAATACTAACGTTATACCTTTTTAAGTGACAATTAATAAACTAATAATTTTATCAATTAGACAAAACACTAATATGCTCAAATAACATCTTAGCCTATAAAATACAAAAAAAATTAAAATATAATTACTTAGTTGCTTAAACACAATGACTATCGATGTAAAAATACACCAAATTATACCCACCAACTAATAAGCCAAAAACAAAGAACTAGTCATAATCAAAGTCTGGAATGAACATTAATTATGGAAAATTATTGTCATTTATCATATTATCACTTTTTTATCTATGAAAAGTATTATAATTCTTTTTCAATATATAAATAATTATTAAATTATCAAATAATTTAGGACCCTTAAAATAATGAAGCCCGTTGCTCATGGTACTCCTGTAAATGAACCGGCTTTGAGAAAACAATGTAACTCTTATTCTTCTTTACGCAGAGCTCTTACTTTTTGGGGATAAATTGACTATATTTGTTTAGTCCACTCTTTAAAGAGAGTAAAGGTATGAAATGTCTTTTATATTCCCTCATCCAGATCTTGTTATCGAGCAGGATATTAAATTGGTGATGATGATCTTATTTGCAGACGATTATTTACCAATCTACTTTGATATATGTTGGCGTATATTATTATTATTTACCAATTTATAGTGCTAACCAACTTCTTAGTTCATCTGAAGGACTTTTTTTTTACCAATATGCACTTATATCAATCCGAGGATATCTAAATTTATAATTTTATAGTAGGTCTTTTGAGTAATCGCCTCTTTAAGACAGCTCTCAAACTCCAACTCAATTCATTTAAACAAAAAGAAAAAAATGTATAACAAACTTTCTTCATGATACGTGCACGCATTTTAAATAACTTTCTTTCTTAATCACGCAAAAATTGATCCCTAAAACTATTCAAACCATTTTTTTCGTCATTCGTCTTAAATCAAATCATCAATCACAGTAGATATGGAAGATATTGATGATTTTATACTCAAACTCGATAATTTTGCATCTTAAAATCAATCCAAAAACAACATTCAAGCAAAAAGCAACATTCAAGTAAGCATATTAATTAGTTGAATTAGGCATTTGAAATGGTTAAGTAGGTGTTTTTGCATATAAAAATAGATGTTTTTGTATATAGAAGTAGATGTTTTCGCATACTAAAGTAAATGTTTTACATACAAAAGTAGGTAGACTTTTAAACACTTTGTATTTGACATTTGAAATAGACAACTAGTTATAGTAGACATTTGAAGTAGTTTTATTAGGTATTGTGCATACTGAAGTAGACATTTAAACAATTTTTAGTGCAAATTTGAAATAGTTATAGTATGCATTTTTTTCATTTTAAAGCAGGTGTTCTACATTTCTTATTAAGCTATGCATTTTGAATAGTTAAGGTATTTGCATTTTAAACTAGTTATCGTAAGTATTTTTGCATATTGAAGTAGACATATTTAATAATTATAATAGGTGTTTTTGTATATTGAAGTATATGTATTTGCATACCAGATCGTAGGTGAATCTGCATACTAAAGTAGGTATTTTTTATATGAAAGTATGCATTTTAAATAGTTCAAGTGAACATTTGAAATGATTATCACTTAAAAAAGTAGGTGCTTATATTATGCAAATTAAGTGTTTTAAGATATGCAAAGTATGATGTTATCTTATAACAACTAGGTGATTAATGTATATGAAGTAGTTGTTTAATGTATGCAAAGTGGGTATTTTATGAAAAATTTTAAAGCCACCTCAAAGTAATACTAAGTATCACCGCAATTTAACATTTAGTTAATAGGAATTCTATAATTTACCAAACTAAGAAGGTAAACAATGATAGTATATTTAACACCAATATCATGAAATCAATTTTGATCATCTTTGATGATACTTACGTGAAAAGCAATAACACCGATGGTAGTTTTCTACTTTATTATCTCAAAACATCTACTTTTTTTGAAAGAATTAAAACATCTACTTTTAGATTTAAAACTTCTACTTTAATTTGATACTATTAAACACCTACTATAAGCAGATAAAATGTTTACTTATTATCTTGCAAAATAAAGAAACTAAATACTTCTACTATATAAATAAATAACACCTATTGCAAACAACTACTTCAAATATCAAAAACATCTACATTACATACTAAAAATCCCCACTTCATATATCACAAACATCTACTACACATACAAAAAATTCCTACTTTATACATTATAAACACATATACTCACATATAAAAACTTCTACTTTACATTAGACATACACCCGCTTCATATTAGTAAAAGTTGAAATACATGCTATACAACTTCACCTTATTGTGAAATCTTCGAAACTTAAGCATATTATCCATCTTAACTTTAGTCAACCTAATCTCAATCTTAATTGAATCATTATTCAGAATTTCTATATAATTTTAATAGTGAAAATTAAATTGGAGGATAGACAAGAATGACTTGATGGAGAAATTGATTTAATGGTGAAAATTAAATTGGAGAAGAGGGAGAGTAGACATAAATAACTTGATGGACAAGAAGGAAAAGAGCTATGGATGAAGAAGAAGGAAGATATCCATGAAAATCAAAAAGGTCGAAATAAGAGGTGCTTCATTTGTATTTTTTATTTTTTCTTTTTTAAAATTAGGTCAATCCAATTAAAAATAGTCTTTTTAAAAGAGTGTTTCCCCACACAATTGGGATAATTTTGTAGCTTATGTAGATGGATGCTTACCTACTCTAACGAAAAGTCGACTAACGAAAAGTTGAAGTGTTTTCCTTTGGGTTATATTTCATATTCGAACAAGAGAAATTTACTTGAAGTAAGTTCTGGACAAGTTTCTTGACCAGGTTATTCAACCATTGCCCAATAGTCGTCAAATGCAAGGCGAATGGTGGATTCAGCGAGATGTCACTGAGATTAATTGACATCACTTAAAAAGTCAAATATTACATGTAAATATACTCTAGATGAGTTGATTAGTATATTATCTTCCACATATGTGACCAAGATCAAAATCTGATAGGAGCATTTTACTTAAATTGACATTTGCTTCTGTGCAATTTCAATCCATATTTATATGAACCAGAATTAAATAAAAGTCATGATGTATGCATTGCACTTGGAAAGATTTGGAGTTGTTTCTACAGCTAGAAGTCACCATGCATCTAGTTGAGTTGCCCAAGATATTGTGGAGTAAACCCTAAGGGCCAACAGTTTAGTCATGGATATTTTTACCTACTTGATTGAGAAGCTCTTTCCATGTTTTGAATATACACTGTGTTTATTATACTCTTTATTCTATTATAGTTTTGTCTTCGCATAAATCTTCTTACTCATTTCAGTACGATGAAAAAAGTAAATATTAAACTAAAATTTGGCATAAATTTACACAAATCCAAAAAATGTAAAGTGAATAATAAAAGTAAATATAGACCCAAATCTAAATTATATTACAATTTTACGAATAAGACCTTAAAAAGGACTCAAAAGTGCAAAAAATAACACTAATCAAATTCTCTACTGCTTAAACCTTACCACACATATAGAAAGACTAAATATGACAATGAAGCAAAGGTTTAAGACATGATACCACAACAAATAAAAATAAGAAACTCTAACGTGAGTTGGTTAGTGGTACTAAATGACTGTAAAGAAAATAATATATAGTGTAAAATTTCATCAAAAGTTTCATATCATTCCCATGGTGATGAAACTTTGATCACAAAAAAGTTTTTTTGTTGACAAATTTCCATTAACACCTAATACCACCTCTATTAATGGTAATGCATTAGAATGAATTTTATAAAGAAAATAAAATGATAAAGTTGGATAAGTATGGCCATCAAGATAACTAGGAGATTTTTCAACTAAAATTATACTAATTTTCATTTCCATTACCGCTCCTTATTACCACCTACCAAATAAACCGTAAGAATCCTCTGGTACTCTTAAACACAACACACTTTTAAGAATGAACAAGGTGAAGATTAAGGGAAGCTGAGATTTTAGGGTTTTAATGAATACTAGTTTGTATTGATTTTCATTATAATTACAATCCTAATATATACAAACTCTTATGAACTAATTAGGGAAATACAAGACTTGGACAATCAGAAATTCCCTAAATATATTAAGCTAATTAAAGTAATCAAATATTTACTGAATAATATCCCCAAATCAAATAATATATTTCCACACTCCCCCTCAAGTTAGGTTATGGGATTCCCAATACCTAACTTGGTTAAAGTAGTTTCGAAGACCTCACCGGAAACGACTTTTGTGAGAATGTCAGCTAACTGATCCTCTGATCTCACGTGTGGAATGCTGATGATTTGCTTCTCCAATTTTTCTTTTATGAAGTGTCTGTCGAACTACACATGCTTTGTTCGATCATGTTGCACCAGATTTTCTGAGATATCAATAGCTGCTTTATTATCACAGAATAACTTGCAAGCTCCTGTTGGTGGAAAGTCAAGTTCGTATAAGAGTTTCCTTAAACATAGGATCTCTGTTATTCCTTTAACTACCCCTCTGAACTCTGCTTCTGCACTTGATAATGCGACTACTTTCTGTTTCTTACTCCTCCAAGTAACCAAGTTACCCCCTACAAGGGTGAAGTATCCAGACGTTGATTTCCTGCTGTCTTGATCACCTGCCCAGTCAGCATCCGTGCAAGCTACAAGGTCAAGATGATGGTTTTTACCGAAGAAGACTCCTCTATCACTTGTGCCTTTCAAGTATCTCAATATTCTTATCACTGCTTCCATATGTGGAGTTTGTGGTAAGTGCATGAATCGACTAACAACCCCAACTGCATATGATATGTCTGGTCTAGTGTGAGATAGATAGATCAATTTGCCCACCAGTTTCCGATACTTCTCCTTGTCAGTTGGTTCTCCTCCAGGTCTCTTCTGCAGTCTATGATTAGCAACAATTGGTGTTTCTGCTGGTTTGCAGTTAAGCATGCCTACTTCTGCTAACAGATCTAAGACATATTTCTTTTGATTGATGAAGATTCTCTTCTTAGATTGCAAAACTTCTATACCAAGGAAGTACTTTAAGTTCCCCAAATCCTTCATCTCGAACTCCATGAATAGTTTTCTTTTGAGCTCTTTTATCTCCCTTTCATTGTTCCCGGTTATTACCATATTATCTACATAAATGATAAGACATGTGATCTGACCACCGCCCTTCTTTAGGAATAGAGTATGGTCGGAATGGCTTTGTTCATACCCAAATTTCTTCATTGCTGAGGTGAACTTCCCAAACCAAGCTCTTAGAGACTGTTTCAAGCCATACAACGCCTTTTTAAGTTTACATTAAAAAACCTGGCGGAGCATGCATATACACTTCCTCTTCGATCTCGCCATGCAGGAAAGCGTTCTTTACATCGAACTGGTAGAGAGGCCAATCTTTATTTGCAACTATGGAGAATATGACCCTGATGGTATCTATTTTGGCAACCGGAGAGAAGGTTTCAGAGTAATCAATCCTGTAAGTTTGTGTATATCCCTTTGCCACAAGACGAGCTTTGTATCTCTCAATGGTTCCATCTGCATGATACTTTATTGTAAAAACCCATTTGCATCCTAGTGGTTTCTTTCCTTTAGGTAGCATACACTTTTTCCATGTGCTATTTTTCTTTAAAGCTGAGATCTCATCTACCATTGCCTCTTTCTACCTCGGATTTTGGAGAGCTTCTTCAGTATTCTTAGGCAGGGAGCTTGAGTATAGTCTGGTCTGGAATGCCACAACTATTTGTGCCAAGTTACTTACCTCTCGGTTGATAGGATACCGAGATCTCTGTGATTCGAACTCTAGATCATACCTTCTTGAAGGAATACCCCTTTTGCTTCTTGGAGGTAATTGATATCTGCAGGGTGAATCAACAATACCAGATCTGTCATCATTAGTTTCATGTTCAGTTAATACCTCTTGAGGCTCACAGACAACCTCTTGATCATGAGATGCTTCAGACAAGGTAGAAAGGGTCTGAGGAGAAAGTAAAACTATGTTTTCCGTAGCAATGTCTGTGGGATTACCTACTTGCTCTTTGGGGTTCAAATCATCAGTTACATAATATGTAAGCCAGCTCAAGTCATCACATGTAGTCTCCCCTGAGGACGAAGCTGGGAGTAAAAATAGGAATGTTCAAAGAAGTCACAATCCATTGTGGTATACATCTTATTCTGAGTTGGATCAAAGCAGCGGTATCCCTTCTGATTAGTACCATAGCCCACAAAGATACACTTAACAGCCCGGGGTTCAAGTTTGGTTCGAGCAAGTTTGGATAGATGGACATACACAACACACCCAAAAACCCGAGGGGGTAAAGAGTGGAAAGATGGGATAGTAGTGTGAGTACGAAGGACTTCCAGGGGGATTCAGAAGTTAAGAATTTTGGAGGGTAGTCGATTGGTGAGATAGGTAGCAGAGGCAATGGCTTCAGGCCAAAAATAAGGTGGGACATGGGCTTCAAACATAAGGGCTCGACTTATTTCAAGAAGAGTACGATTTTTCCTTTCAGCTATGCCATTTTGTTGGGGTGTGTGGGGACAAGAAGTTTGGTGAAGGAGACCATGGGTGGTAAAGAAATTTTTCATGTGTTAGTTCATGTATTCCCCCCATTATCAGATCGAAGTATTTTAGGCTTAGCATTAAATTGTGTGACAATCATATTATAGAACTTGACAAAGACATCAAATACCTCAGATTTGTGTTTCAAGAAATATATCCAACACATTCTAGTACAATCATCAATAAATGAAACAAAATACGAGTAGCTGTGTTTTCTAAACTCAAGAGCAGGTCCCTAAACATCAGAATGTATCAAAACAAACGGTTCACGACTATGATTAAAACTAGGAGAATAAGAATGTTTGTGACTTTTTTGCAAGAACACATGCTTCACAGTCCAAGACTACAGTACTTTTAGCTAATGACGGAAAAAGACGTTTCAGATACCCCAAAGATGGATGACCTAAACGTCGATGCCAGGTCCATAACTGATGATTAGGGAACCCATGAGCAAGCAAAGTGTGACCCGTTTGAATCGCCTCGTCCACATAGTACAAGCCGTCTCGTTCAGTACCACGACCAATAATCCTCCCTGTCTGGGCATCCTGCACAACACAACCAGAATAAGACATAAGCACAGTACAATTTAATTCCCGAGTCAACTGGCAAATTGATAATAATTTATGAGATAGACTAGGAATTAAAAGGCAATTTTTAATTTTGAGAGACGGAGAAATGGTAATGAGCCCAGATTGATCAACACTCACACACTCCCCATTGGCTGTTTGGATATAGGTTCGGGTTTTCGGGTTAGTGAGTAGAAGGTCGCAGGGGTCAAAAGTCATGGTATCAGTGGCCCAATCAAATATCCATTGGGAGGAAGCACTTGGTTTACATAAGAGGCCTAATTTATGTGGGTTACATGGGTTGTTGGGCTTTGTGGGTTTATAAATGGGCCGGGGAGTGTTTGAGATATTAGTGTTTTTGGGTTGTGGTATATATAAGCAGGTTTGGGAGTGTTTTGTTGTGGACTTTGGGTCTTTCTGGGTCCTTTCTAGATCTTTCCCTTCTCCTCTCTCTTCTGGGTCGTTTCCTTTTCTTTGTGCTGTTTCACCTTCGACACCATTGTTGTCTTCTCTTGCTTCTGTACAGTGGGTTGGTGTGCTGGGAATGGGTGGTAAGCCGGTGACCAAGTGAGCCTTGCCGCCGGTCTTGTTCAACTAGGCCTTGGTGATGGCTTTACGTTGTCGGTGCTCCTCCCACCACTCCGGGTAGCCTTTTAACTTGAAACAGCCATCCTTTGTGTGATGGCTTCCTCCATAGTAGCTACACTTAAGGTGAGTTTTGTCTTCCTTGTCACGACGGTATGATGTTTCTGACCGGTATTGTTTAACGGCCAACCCACTCCCAATTTCTGAGGGATGTTTTCCCGATGATGAAGCGTGGATCATAATTCCTCGCCTTGAGATTTCACGTCTGATTGTGGCATATGCAATTTCAACCGTTGGAAGAGGGTCTTGATTTAATAGATCCATCTTTTCTTTGTCAAATGTATCATTGATTCCGGCCAGAAATTGAAACAATCGTTGTTTTTGAATAAAGGTATTGAAGATTGTGATATCTTCAGCATGTATCATGGGATTTGGTTGTCTTCGATCTATCTCCTTCCAAATCGTAGTCAATTTTCCATAAAAAACCTCTAATGGGTCTCTATCTTGCTTTATGCTGCTGGCTTGAGAACTCAGATCAAAGATTTGGAGTTCATCCCTTTCACTGTTCAATAGGGTTTTGATCCCTTTCCATAGATCCCTTGCAATAGTATAATCTAAGAACTAGTTTATGAGGTCTGTGTCATGTTTGAAATAATCCATGATAGAACTATTGAATCCTTCTGCTTCCATGTCTGATAATTAGGGTCTGTGATGTTAGGAGGTTCGTTTATGATGTGGCTGAGACGTCCACTGCATTCTAAGGCTATTAGCATCATTTTGCACCAGGTTATGTAGTTCTGGTAATTTAATTTTTCGGCCAATTTTAATTCTGATGGTATGGTTTCTAGGGTTGTGTTTGGTTTGTTCAGTTGCTGAAACAGTTTAAACATATGTTCCATCTGTTCCATGATTATGAGTTGTCTTGGGTCAGTTTCTGCCATAGTTTGAGGTGAGTTTAAGGTAAATGATGATAACCAAAGATGTTGTCGGTCCCGAAAAACACCTATAGCTCTGATACCATGAAGATTAAGGGAAGCTGAGATTTTGGGGTTTTAATGAATACTAGTTTGTATTGATTTTCATTATAATTACAATGCTAATATATACAAACTCTTATGAACTAATTAGGGAAATACAAGACTTGGACAATCAGAAATTCCCTAAATATATTAAGCTAATTTAAGTAATCAAATATTTACTGAATAATATCCCCAAATCAAATAATATATTTCCACACAAGGATATTCAACAAGCCTTGACATAGATAAATGGGATATTCAACACAAGCCCCGATATAAATAATGAAATAAGGTAATGAGGGTAAATTTTATAGCTCAAATATTTGATGATAATAGACATGTGATGTGTGAGAAATATAAGTGAGGACTTTTAAGTAGGTACAAGTATAGACAAGTATATGTGGAGCTAAAATTTAACGAAAAAAAAGATAAAGATAGAAATCATAACTAAGGGATAGAACAACAAACGATAGGAGTACACTCACTTATATAAATTTCAAAAAATGAATTGTATGGTTGAAATTAAAAGAGAGTTAAAATGAATAAATGAAATTAAAAAAAAGTGGTGAGTCATTATCTATAAATAGAAATGATGCAAAATGAGTGGAACAATCAAAATATCAAATGATGCTAAATGAATGAAACATAGGTAGTAATTTGATAGGTGGGAAAATTCTAAGATCAATTTGATCTTTGACTATAAAATCACACCTATAACAATTGAAGACGAATTTCTTGAAATAGAGTCACTTAGTATGGCAAAATAAGCAAGGAAATAAAAATTTCAAATGAATGCTCTTATATTTCCGTAAACCGAAAAAAAATCATTACCCTTGATAATTGATGGCTTGTTAAAGCACCTCAATAGCACATCATTTTCCCAACCTACTAGATTGTTTCATGTGTAGCAACCTAGTCAAGCAGTCACAATTCTCGTCACTTGCCAACATTCACCATTTGAATCAAAACTAGAGGTGTTCACCAGGTTGGGGTAGCGAGTTTGATTGTGCCTTGTAAAATAAAAATAAATTGAAATTGAATCTTGCTTTAAAATCCAACCCGATCCGACCGAACCATTTTTATTTAGAATTATAGTTAATCTTATAAAATGAGATTGTTTTTGTCAACATTATTTAATTTTCATATCGAGATCCTTAATGTGGACGCTATTAAAGGGGAACTTCTTTCATTGATATAACATGACATCTATAAATATGTGTATTTGCTTGTTGCTTTCATTTTGTTGATTATTTAGGAACAATTTTGTTTTTGGTTGGTTTTCGAATTATCAGATCTTTTATTCGTTAATATAGCATTCACACTAAACACTTTCTAGCAAATATATATTTGAAGTATACTTTGTGTTTGCGAATAAAGCATGAGATCTCACAATGACAGTAACAACTTAGAAAACTTTTTTTAAACCAATATATTAGTAGAGTCACAATTTAGAACATACTTTTTAAACCTTTTTAAACCCAATTTTTTTTGAGCCATTTATAAAACCCCTCTTCAATCCAACTCTCCTTAAAAATACAAAATACATTTTCAACCTAATCCATTTTCAATCAAATCCTTACTAAGCATTTAATATGCCAAATTAAAACTGAAAACAGACCCAAGCCCCAACCATTAAACACCTCTAATCAAAACCCATATAACATCATACCAAATTCACTTAATCATTCACTAGATCAAGGTTTATGAGACACAACATCACAAATTACTGTTTTAGTTTTCTAGATTTATTGCAATAAAAAAATTTACGAATTTAATTTAATTTTAATCATGTTTAGTGGTATAGAAGTAATAGAAGTAATACATTATTCGCACAAATAACCATTTCTAGATTTGCTCTGAAATTTGATGACCCTGCCTCTGTACTGCCGTTGTCCACTCAAACAAAAAGTAGAAGTTTCAACCTAACGTGGCTCTACAATAGCCCAGAATTCTTGATGGTATTTTTTTTAGTGGCTTTTTTTCTTTATTAAAAAAAATTTATATGTATTTCTTTCGCGCAATTTTAGTATGTCTAATCTGAAGAGATATTAAATTAATACTCCTTCTAATTCTTTTAAGTTGTTTCATTTAATTTTGACACACTATCCAATATACTTATTCACTTTTAAATATTTCTAACTGTGCATAATTTTTATAAAAATTTTATATTAATAAAATATATATTGAGACGAATCAAATAAAATTCTACTTGACTATATTTTGACGTCTAAATTAAAAATAAAAATATAAATTAAGAGTAATAATATAAAAAAACAAAATGAAACAAATTACAAGAATTGGAGAGAGCAAGTGTTTTTAGTAGACATGTACAATAATTGAAAAATACTTTATATTAATTTGATGCATGTTAAAATAGTATTGATTAAATCTATACAAAACTTTTACCTTTTTTTGATAGATGACAGTAAGTTGAAGTTGTTGGTTGAAACTATTGACTAGCTTAACTAGTTGAACATATTGATAAGTCAGCTATTTAAGATGTTTATTAAAAGTTATTTGTAGATGGTGGTTTATTTGTTGTTTATTTAAAGGACTCCTATATGTTTGGGGTAAAATTCGACCACTTCTCTCTAGTCCTCCCTGTGAAGAGAATACGGGTATGGATTGTCCGTCAGTCATCTTCCCTCACCCAAACCCTGCATCCAAACAAGACATTGGATATGATGATGATGATGGTAAGATAAGATATAAGACAAAACACCAAAAGACAATAAAAAAAGTTATTTACAAATTAAAAATAAATAAATTTTTATTTTGGCTTACAAATTAACATTTCAATAAACTTAAAAGTTATTTACGTGATAATAATTTTGACTATTTAATTAAACAAAAAGCCAACCGAAAAAATAAATAAATAAAATTTAAATGCCAAGCAACCCAAAATAAATTTAATGTTTTTATTTTTTTTCAATCTTCTCTGTTTGGTTAGATAAGCATATCAAAGGTTGAAAATGTTATTCTATAGTACTCCTATTATATTTGATGGGTGCTTCTAGCTCTATCCAAACAGCAGGACCCACAAAAGCTCAGCACTTTTTCCTCTTTCCTCTTTCCTCTTTCTTTAGGAATTTGGACAAAAGTTTCTATCTTTTTTTTCTATCAGAAGAAATCCCTAAACCAGCAAAAACAGCATCCTTTTATTTCTCTCTCTATAATTTGTTCTGTTTATAGCTCTTTCTGTTGCTCTATTACTATTGATTCCTTGTTTGTTTTCTGCTGATTTCCCCCCAGAAAGTGCCAACTGAGATTAATCTTTTTCCCTGTTGGGGGTTAGTTTCCTTAGGTCGGTTGAGCAGGAAACTTGCTTGTTTCCAAAGAAGATATCATTTTCAAAGAAACTGTCTTTGAATCTGTCAAATAGCTGAGGTACTTCTTGCTTATAAGGTCTTGTTTGGATTGATTCTATTCTAGTCTAATTTCTTCGCAAGTTTAATTCTTTTTCCTTTTTCACTTCAGAGGTGGATTTGAAGTTTGGTGAGCTTAATTTTTAATGGGTTGTTTGTGATTAGTTGATTAGTGGCATATTATAGGGATTTTGGTATTTGGGTATTTTGAAAGTTGTATACTTTGTGCTAGATTTAAGGGTTTTGATTGAAAGGGGGTTTTGTAATTCAATGGGATAATTTGTTTCTTGAGAAAGATTGTGAATTGGATTTGAAGATCATTCAAGAATTGGGTCAAAGAAAATGAAGAGAGTAAAAGATGATGATAAGATTATGGGTCCTATGTTTCCAAGGTTACATGTGAATGATACAGGAAAAGGAGGTCCTAGAGCACCTCCTAGGAATAAGATGGCTCTCTATGAACAACTTAGTATACCATCACAGCGGTACAATTCCGGTTCAAAGCCTCTTAACCATAATAATAGCAATCATAGTGCCACTCCTTCTACCTCAACATTGCAGGTATGGTTCTCAAATTTCAAAGTTATTTAATTGGTGATAGTTTGCTTCAATGTTGGATTGTTGTGTTTGAATTAATTGCTTTTTTGATGTAATACCATTCATTGTTTTATTTAGGATTCATCTAGTTTGAGTCAAGTATTATGCCTAAGATTGGAATGTAATTGTGGGGATTGGGTAGAGGGTTGGGGGGTGGGGTTGGGTGGGGTGATGTCTTCTCTCTCCCTAACTATGTTTCTCCCATGGAGCTGTGGACATAAAATGATAGTAAAGCTGGCAAAGATGGCATGTGTTTCATTTAATTTTTTTAAGGCTAATTAAGGGTTGCATAGAAGATGCTAACAATATATTTGGATGCCATTTTTGGAAGGGAAGGGAAGGGAAGGGAAGGGAAGGGAAGGGGAGGGGAGGGGAGGTGTGTTTCTCCTTCCAAATCTTTCCAAAGTTGGAAGGATTTTGCTTCAAAATGTGGAGTTTGTCTTCCAATTCTCTTTTCTCTATTCCCCTATTGGTATCCAAGTGAGGGAAATGTAATCCTTCATTTTCCTCCGTTTCCTCCTCTTCCTATCCAAATATAGTTTAAAAGTTGGAACTTTGTGCATTAACAGAAGATGTATGATTTTGTCATAACTCCCAATTAGTGCTACATCAGGATATGTATTTAAGGCCTATACTCCGCCTGTAGGAACTCATATCCAAAACCCTATTGATTAATGTCAATGGATCACTTGTAAAAGGCTCTAGTGTCATCTCTAGCTTATCCATCTATGAGGATTTTCCTTTTTTATGAAGTATTCTGGCAATAAAAACTGATCTATAAATAACATTACATACTTAATTGTGGCTAATGTATTGCTGATTTTTGTAGCAATTAGCAATCAGCTTGCTATTTTGATGTTTTCATATGTGGCTAAAAACATTAGTTTGTAAGTAATGGATTATTGTTTTCGGAGGTTGATGTTTCCTGTTCGACAACTCTTCAAGTTATTTTTTCTTTTGACTTTATACAACCTTGTAGGGAATTCACATCAGTCCAGACTCCCGATGTCTTTCAGTCTCCTTTTAGTAGCAAACGAGTCTCAATAAATCATCCAAGTATAACTTGAACTTATTAGCTGTGAGTATCAGTTGTTAACTGAATGCTCCAGCTCCACCGTACTACTGACATACGAGTAAAGTATTGAATATATCTTATAGACTTCAGATCTCATTGTTGTGACCTATGAGTTAAAGCTTTGTTCGTAACTCAAGAAACTTTGGTGAATTGGCTTGTTTAGGAGAGATGGTCGAAGTATTGAGTAGAGAAGATTCATGATGATTTGAAGTAAAGTATTGAAAATTGGCAGTTATATTGTTGAAATAATATTAACCTCCTGTGGTCTTCTCCCAATAGTTGTTCATTACATGGCTGGTTTTTTCGTTTGTTGCCCTTCTCTGTGCATTATTGGTGAAGCAATTTACTTCCAAACTTCATAAATTTACGTACTTTTGCGCCCATCCCTTCCTTTCTAACAAGTAATGAGTGAATCACATCTATTTTACAGCGTTTGTTATTAGGAGAACAATTAAATGAGATTTACAAGTTGTTTGTGTAAGTTATCGAATATGAAATTGCACTGTTTTCAATAGTATTTGTAATTTGATGTCTTCTTCAACTTTATGTTGTGTTTTTGTTCCTTGTTGGTGCATAGACTTCATTGACATTATTTATAAATCGGGTCTTATTGAAAATAAGAAACTGCAGGGTGCAGCCCATGAACGAAATATGTACTTCCCTCTTTATCGACAACCTTCAACCTCGTCTTATGATGAGGTGCAAGTAAGCCGCCCTGAGTCTGCGGATATGAGTAATCAAATGCCACTTGGGGAGAATCAAAAACAGCCACCGGAAGACGATGATTTTATGGTCCCTATTTTTTCTCAACAAGAGACGATGCCATGTAATGGGAAAAATCAGCCTAGTATGCACGAAGAAAGACGCAATGATCTAGGTTCATCAAATTCAGCAGCGCTTCAAAGGGCGGGTGGAAAAGAAACTGGCACGGGCAATACTGGAGACTTCATCTCAAAGCAGCAACTAAAAAATCCGGGGAAAAGAAGTTCAAGAGTGTCCGATGCTTCTACAAGATACTCGTATGATGTATTCATGAGGGAGAAGGATGACAGACCTTGGAGAAAAGATACTTGTACTCAAAGTAGATATCAGGACAAGTACATGATGAGCAGTTTAGAGAACACGGGCGCCATCTTGCGACCGGAGCATGACGACGATTTATCTGCTATGGATGCTACAAATGGTGTAGCTGTTTTAAAGCGACCATTGGATTACTCTCTTGAACAAACCTCTTTGAGGCTGAGTGATAATCCTCGTGTAGGATGTCGCTATGTGGGAGATGATAAAACTGACGATGATCTGCAGAGGTTAGAGAAATATCAATCTCCGGAGAAAGGAAACATGGATCAAATGGATAATGTCTCTGAAACCTCCATGGTGGATACTGTATCTGGATTCGACATAACTCCTGATAATGTTGTTCGGATGATAGGTCGCAAGCATTTCTGGAAAGCTAGAACTGCTATTGCCAAGTAAGTATTTTAGTTGACTAGTGTAAGAATTTTTATAAGCAAGCATAAAATTTATTGTTGGACAAATAACCCACCTATGATCTCTCTTCGAAAAATTAGAGAGGTTAACGAATATATAAACTTGATGAGCTGCTCCTCCTATCACCAATTGGTTTTAGAATGGAACCTCATTAGACTTGTTTGCAGTCAACTCTCATGAAAAATTTAACAGTAATCTTTAATCTGCTTATTATTTTGTAGGATGCCTATATTTAAAATATATTGTGTTAGCTCTTTGGAACCTTAGCACTTCGGTCTTGTTTGATGTATAGGTGTATCAAGACTTTGAAGATCATGTGTATTTATGTATGTGAAGTTGCATATTGTTTTTGCAATCAAGGTTTAGTTGGAAACAACCTCTTCATTTTTACAAGGGTAAGGTTGCATATATTTGGCCCCTTGCCTAGATAGGAGCCAATTGGTGACATTGAGGTCATGGAATGTTTTTGTTGTAGTTTAGCCTGTTGCTATGTTATGGTTTTTTGAGTTCTGTTGTTGATGGATCAAACCTGAGAGACACAAAAAGCTGACTGATGAGCGGTGTCAAATATTCTGTTTACGGATTTATGTTTATGAATTTTCACAATTTATATTCTTCCTGTGGTAAATAGAAATATTTTCAATCAAGGAAGTTTTCTGCCTTAGGTTTTGCTTAATTTTTATTGTTGAAAGTTCTGCTCAGATGTTGGAATTTTCGGATATATGCTAACTTCTGGGACTGTGGTGAATATTGACTATAAGCAGACTTGGGAAATTTGCTTTTAAGGGAGGGAATATTTGACGCTGTGGAGAATATCGGTCCCCCCATTGTATGGTTGACGAATGTCCTTTAATTCCAGCGGTGGAACATAAAACAATTTTCAAATGCATTTGGTGGCAGGCAGGTCTTGAGACTGTGGATCATGCATGATTTATTGTCTTTTGCCTCTGCCTTTGGTGAACGTATTCTGTGTATTTCCTTGATATTGCTTTGTAAATCATTATGCTTAGGTAAGTTCTCTCCATGTAGTTGGTGCTAAAGGGTGTGAAATTAAAAGAAAAAAATAGGCCATAGGGTGGTGATACATATATTTTAATTCACAATCATGATGCTGTAACACCCTGGAATTTGCGGTTTTGGTTTCGTATAAGGGTCGGAAACTCAGGGGTGTTACCGATGCAATTTTTGTTTTTACGTTACCAATGGGGATCATTGTTAGGCCTTACCCACGGGGTACCCGTGGGCTCAGGCCCACGGACTCATGGGTAATGAGCCTTAGACTTGCATACACACTTGATGAGGTTCACTCTTTCCAAAAACCATATGGTATTAAGAGGATTACCCACCAAGCATAATATGCAAGTCACAACCCACTATTGTTGTAGTAATGTGAGATCTTCCTCACATGTGAGTATTTCCAACAATCATATGTTCCCCAACATCCTTTTGTGATGCTATCAGAGAGGATACAGGTAGTGCTAAAAAGTTTAATACTTTCTAATTTACTTCAAAGCGCGTAATTTTGTCACTCTAACCATACAAGATAAGTGTAATATCAGAGTATTGTATTGATATTGATATTTTGGTGAATCTCTGGCTTTATGTTTTCTATTTTTCAAGGTACAAATGTATGAGATTTGTTGAAATACTCCTATTTGTAACAAAGATTCTGAATTTTATTTATGACTGCATAGAAGCTAGTGCATTTATACATTACAAACCATGGGGGTGTTTGGCAAAAAAACTTATAGGCAATTTTAGCTTATTTTGATAAAAATATAGGGGTCAAACCATCAAATGCTAGTGTTTGATAAATTAGCTGGTTGAAATAACTTAATGTTGTGAATAAGATGTTTTTGTACAAGCTGCTCATAGCAGCAGATTCTGAATCAGTTTGTCAAACTGGTTAAATCAACCACTAAATCAGCTATCAGTCCTTTGCCAAACACCCCCTATATTTTTTAAAGTTTGCATTATTTATGAACTTTCACTCTCAAATCTTAACTTAGTGATTTTGTTTTCTTACGCATTACAGCCATCAAAGAGTAATTGCTGTTCAAATGTTCGAATTGCACAGATTAATAAAGGTACTTACAACACATTCTTACCTACGTGTAATGCCACAATTGTTCCGTGTTTAAATCTTGTAACATTTGAAATCTATTGTAGGTGCAAAAACTTATTGCGGAGTCCCCAGAATTGCTACTGGGTAGTGCTTTTGTTGGTAAATCTTCTTTGAATGGGTCGACTTTAGAGAAATATTCTTCCGAGTATGCACCAAAAGCTCTCGGCCATAAGAGTGCGCCGAAGGATGGTTGCCAAAAGATAACTGATAAGGTGGAAGGTACGGCCGAAAATGCAGTGACTAAGTCACCTCCGATTCCACCACAACATGCTATTCAAGCTGCGCTCTACCGGCCTTCCTCAGTCAATACAAATCCGTCTTTTCCGCCTGTCAAAATGGATCCAAAAATGAACCCGTGGGGCTTCCACCAACCAGGTCCACATCAATGGTTGATGCCCGTAATGTCCCCCTCTGAAGGTCTTGTATACAAGCCATATCCTGCACCTCCTGTATATATGGGCCCCATGTGTGGAGATTATGGTCCTGTCGGCCCAACGCCAGTTATGAATCCGGCTTATGGAATGCCAAATCCACACTATCCAGGCATAGTAATGCCACCGGGAATGCATTATGGTGGACAGGGCTATTTTCCTCCATATGGAATGCCTATGCCTATAATGAGCCCAAGTGTATCAGGTTCAACTGTGGAGCAACTGAATCCATTTTCGGCCCCAAATGCATTTGGTCAGACGGGTCAGCCCGCGGGTACTAGTGTCAAATTTGGCAGCATGAAACATCAAGGCTCATTGAATATGCCTAGTCAAAACAACGGAACAAAAGCACCTGCAGCGAGATCTCAGCCCCCAAAAGAACGTGAGCTGCAAGGAAGCACAGCGAGTAGCCCGAGTCAGAGAACTCAGGAAACGGGCACTGCTCAGCTCATGGAAGGGAGAGATACCCTTTCTCTTTTCCCTGCAGCGCCTACCGAACAAATCTCCACGGGCTTTCCAACCGAAAATCCAACTAGGGTTATTAAGGTTGTTCCACATAAGCCCGGATCTACAAGGGAATCAGCAGCCCGTATTTTCCAGTCGATACAAGAAGAAAGAAGGCATTTCGAGTATAATTAACTCACCAAACCGGGATTGATGATTCTCGACTAATTTAATCATCTTAATTTGTGAGTTCGACTTAACTGTTTTTTTTGTATAACAATACATGTAAAATTCTTGTATGTTGTATCCTCTGATCTTGATATGGGATTACTCGTGTAGATATGTATTACTTTGAAATAGTTCCTTGGAAATTCTGTTTCCGTTTCAGATTTCGATGTATTACTCAGTAATTCATGCATAAGATGCGATACAGTTTCTCGAGACATTATGGTTTCGATTTATCGTTGAAGGCTAGAAATCTCTTGAAGCTTAGACCAGGTATGTTATGTGTGTACTTTCCCATTTTCCTTACGGAGTTGCATAAAGCGAAGCTCGTGGTACGATCCATTTGAATTCTGTTTTGTGATAGAAGTTCAGCGACGTTTCATTATACATGTTTCGCGACGCTCGTCTTCCTCCATTGATGGGCAGAATTAAGGCCAAGAAGAAGACATGAACACTTGGGGATTCTTCTTCAAGTCATGGTAAATATGACAAATCTAACCCAATTGTGCAAACTGTATTAGTTGATAACTTTGTAGTAGCTGTTACTCCTGATGGCTGAAGGGCTCTCTTGGATACTTTTTTTTAGATATGGGGCTGGGTTGGACTCAAGTAAAAATGGGCCAATGGGCCGAGTTGGATATGACTTAACGGCCCGTTTGGTAGGTGGTATTAAACGGTGGTAATGGTAATGAAAATTAGTGTAATTTTGGTTGAAAAATCTTTTGGTTACCTTAATGGCCATACTTGTTCAACTTCAAGCATCTCATTTTCTTCATAAAATTTATTCCAATGCATTTCCATTGAGAGAGAGAGGTGATATTAGGAGATAATGGAAATTTATAAATAAAAAACTTTTTTGTGATCAAAGTTTCATCATCATGGGAATAACATGGAACTTTTGATGAAACTTTACACTATAAACATTCCCATTATCACTATTTAATCCCACTATCCAAACGGGCCGTAAAATATATAAATCATATTGTGAGGTCTTATTGGTCTCGACTAGCCGGTGGTGGCTCTTTAAGGTCTGTGTGGGTGAGCAAATATTATATAAACATAATTTAATTTGAAAGGTGAAATGAAACGAGAATTGTTGATTTGGTGTTTCGAAAACCTGGAAACAAAATATGATCCAATAAAAGCTATAGGCTATAATGCTGAAAAAAATGAAATTTTGAAATCTTTAAGTCAAAAGATTAAAAAAATAAATTAAATAATTCAACTTTCAAATTTATTCCAAAAGCAAGCGTGAAATTTTCAAATTTGAGATTTGGGGTTGTTCGCAGTTAGTAACTGCGAACAGGTCAAAAAAGACAAAATAATTGTTCGCAGTTAGTAACTGCAAACAGCTATTTGACCTATTTTGACCTGTTCGCAGTTAGTAACTGTGAACAGCATGCTCCACAAAAACAGGTCATACTAGTTGTTCGCAGTTACTAACTGCGAATAAATATTTTATCTTTTTTGACCTGTTCGCAGTTACTAACTGCAAACAGCCCCAAACCTCAGGTTTGGGAATTTCACGCTTACTTTTGGAATAAGTTTGAAAGTTGGATTATTTGGTTCATTTTTTTGATTTTTTGACTTAAAGATTTCAAATTTTCGAAAAAAATACAATGATCATAGATTAGAAATGTTTAATAGCCCATAACACTAAATAGTAGCATATGGATTTTTTGTTTCGAGGTTATCTCACCAAAAAATACCTCTCACAGGAATAGTTGTACTTATTATTATAATGGGCGAAAGATACTTATCAACCTGTAAAGACATGCACGTTGAGACATGCAAGCTAGGAGTCTCTATGAAGTGGACGTTATAATTTTTAATTTTTTTGTGATTTTATGGATAAAACTAATAACATTGTCAATTATACTCTATATAAATTACTAACATATTCAATAATTTAAAATTACTATCATATAAGTTGTAACCAACATTATCATTTATCGAATGTTGAGTAGATATTTTTGACCGAGAATTATTGGGCATTACTTCGAGAAATTCTTAATAGTGGGCCAACAATTTGAGAAAATTTTCACAAAATTAATGATACATATCAAATTTACGTAGTCATAGTGATGTTTAAATGTGCATGCTCTAACCCTGTTAGGGTAAGACTTTATACTTAGGGGGTACTATCCTAGTTGACAGGGACTATGTATCGTGTGGACAAGTCTATAAGCAATGGGGGTTGTAACTTGCACACTCAATAAATCAATAATCAAGATTCAACATTTATGATCGCTTTGATGGGTATTAATGCTAAATGCAGCGAATTAAGAATTTTTATCAGAAAAAGTCGTATTTACAATTCAATGTAAACAAGACTTGATTTTCGCACTAATTAGTGTTATTACTTATTATCAGCCAATTCTGATTTTAAAGTTGGTCTTAAATCTTAATGCACGCATGCTACAATACACTTTGTTTGGATAGAAGTATTTCGAAGGAAAAAAAAGGAAAAGAAGTGAATTCAAATGAGAAAATTTTATTTTGTTTGGATAAAAAACTTGGAGGGAGAAGAACTTGAAAGGATCACTGCTCTTGGTTCTAGTTACTAAATACAAGTTAAATGTGTTGTTGAACTTTTTTTTTGCGCTTGTGATGATTTTAAAATATACAATGAGATATAATTGATCATTCTGACGCTATTAGCACTAGAATGTAAAATGAATGATCTTGTGTTAAGAGGGATAGAGATATCAGAATACTAAGCTTATTGTTTGCAAAGTTATTTTCCCTTTGGTTGTATATATCATGTGAGAGTAAGAATGTAAAAGTTTCTACAAACCTTTTAACGATCATACATGCCCTCTTTTAAAGATTAATGTATGCAGTCATCCCCTACAAACTGTATAATACGCACATGAAGTTATTTCTCTCCAAAACAAAGCATTAGAACGTGAACAAATGCTCTCTAGATGCACTCGAATGAGCATATCACCTAAGTCATCGTCCAAAACAATATGCCTTATAAAAAAGAACGAGCACCATGTACACTCGAACGAGTGTCACACATGTTGAACAAGCACCCCTAATGGTCAGACAAGCTTTATCTTTTAAAGCTTTGTTACTATTTTTGTCATTTTGCTTGATTGAGCACTCAAGCGCTTATACGAGCGTTCACTACTTTATAGTATACTCTAACCATTCCAACACGATTCAACTCAACGAACTTGATAGATTGGCAACAATTTACATTTCCGGTCCATTTAAAATTCCTTCAAATAAGTTTATAATATTTGAAGCCGTTACAAGTTAAATACCTCATTATCTGCCTATGTTAGTTACAAAACTAAATATTTTTGCATTAAAAAATTGAATGAATCTCTTATTGGAAATACTTCACGTATGAGGAAGATCCCACATCACTACAACAGGGGACTATGGACTGGCATAAAATGATTGGTGAAGAATTTTCATGATACCATATGATTTTGGAAAATAATAAACCTCATCAAGTGTGTTTACAATTCAACACTCATTACCATATATTTACGAGCTGAAGCCTATAAAGACTATATGTATACAAATGAATCCATAAAGTAATTAACTGACGAATTATTTTAGTAATTCATCAATCACTAAGTACATGGTAGTTTCAACTTTCAAACTTTAAATTAGACGGGAATAACATGGAATAAAAAAATTGATCGAGTCCCCGACAACGGCAACTACATGAAACGTACCCCAAGACCTGGAAAATCCCAGAATACTAGGACTTCTATTTATAAATGACTAAATATATTTAAAATAAATTACTCATATAACATGAAGTATGACATAATCTCCTCCTTTCTTAATCATATCGTCACTTTACTCTTCTACGATTTCTCAATTCACATTCTCTTTTCTTTATTTTTGGAGTTGAGGGTATATCGAATAAAAAAAACTAAATAAAATTTGATTTAAATTTACTATTATATAATAAAGGCAATAATTATTTTAAATAAGAGAAGATTTGAATTTTATTTTCCTTTTTTTCATCTCCATTCATCTTATATTTTGTTTAACCCTTTTGTATTTTTTCTTTTCATTTTTTTCACTTTAAAAGTTTCTATTATATTACAACATAATAATTTTTTATTACAGAGTAGACTAATCGGAAAAGATACTGTATCTAACTTAGGTTGTATTTAGAAAAAGTGGTATTTAATGCCTCTAAGACCAGGATTCTCAACCCATCAGCTTCAATTTCTCTTCAATTTTACTCAATAATATATTCTATTAGTCATTTTTCTGATTTTTTTCTTCAATTATGTTTTATTAAAACACAGATTTCCAAAACTGACACGTTTTATTCTCTTACAGATCTGATATCGTTTTTGATACTAAAGAAGTTGCCTTTTTTTGATGGGCTGTGAAATTTGCTCAATGCCTTCTCAAATTTGATCTCTTCAAAATACTTCATATATTTCTGATTTTATGTATAAATAATTTTAGATTATAGTCATATTCAATGATTTTTCTCTTTCGAAAAATATTCAAGGTTTGATCTTGTTAAGGTGAAGAATACCCATATAAGTAATCTGTAATTTCAGTTAATTTTAATGATTTTTCCTTATGAAGGTTTGATCTTGTAAAAGTGAAGACACCCAGAAAAAATTATCATATTTTAGTATAATTAAAGGGTATATAAGCTTTGAAAACAAGATGCAAACAAGGGTTTTGTCATTAGAAGAAGGAAAAGACCCAGGTTCTGTGACTAGAACTAGGGGTTTACCAGTAAGATTACTTTTAGTATTTTTGATGTTTTTGGTTATATGTGTACTATTTTCCTTCATTAGTCTAAGTACATTTAAGAGATTTGGGTTTGATGGTGTTGTGGGAGTAGTTAAACCTGGTTATGAGCCATGTATTGGTGAATCAAATGGTTTAGATCAATGGATTAGACCTCCATCTAATTTGATGCATAAAATGAGTGATGAAGAGCTTTTTTGGAGGGCAACAATGGTGTCTAGAATGAAGAATTACCCTTTTGATAGAAATCCCAAAATCGCATTTATGTTCTTAACTAAAGGGCCTTTGCCATTAGCCCCTCTTTGGGAGAGGTTCTTTAAGGGGTATCAAGGGCGGTTTTCGATCTATGTTCATGCTTTGCCATCTTACAATGAAGAGTTTCCTTCCTCATCTGTGTTTTATAGAAGGCATATTCCTAGCCAGGTATGAATCTCAGTTTTTTTCGGTAATTTACTGTTTTTGTTTGGAAATTTAGGTGATGTTGGTTAGTTTGCTTACCTGATTTCATGTGTTGTTTTTTGATTGATTTTTGTTCTTGGTGTGATGTTTTAGTTATGCTTTTTTCCATTTAATTACTTAATACTCGCTCTGTTTCTCTCATTTTGTACCTGAAGGAAATTCAGTTGGAGAATTAGAAAAAAACAATTGGAGGATAGAATTGAGTGGTTAAAATGGGAGAGAGTATGAGTTTGTGGATGAGCTTAAAAAATGAGCATGACATCATTGTCAAAAAAAAGGGTGCAAAATTAGTGGGACAAATTTAAATGGAATGTGGTGCAAATTGAGAGGGATAGAGAGGGTAAGGATGAAGGTGCATTCTTTTTTCCTTATGCTTTTTTCCATTTAATTGGTTAATCCTCTTTGTAGCTCTCATCTTGCACCTAGTGTAGTGCAAAATGGGTGAAATTTAGTGAAAAAGGAAATTGAGTTGGAGAATTAACCAAAGTAACAATTAGAGGATAATATTGAGTGGTTAAGATGGAGAAAGAGTATAAGTTTGTAGATGAGATCAAAAGAATGAAAATGAGATCATTGTCAAAAAAGAAAAGGGTGTAAAATCAGTGAGATAAATTAAAATGAATAATGGTGCAAATTGAGAGGGACGGAGGTAGTAAGGATGAAGGGGCATTCTTTTTTTCCATAATATATTTCTGTGTAGAATTGTGAATTGATTACACTATGTCCATTATGTGTAAAATTTAATTCATATGGACAACCACTTGAAATTATCCATGGTTCATGTCCCCGACCACAATCTTCTGGGATTAAGTCTTTGGCATTGTTATCGCTGCGAGGCTACTTCAAATGGTTAAAGAAAAACTTCTAGTAAGCAAAACTATAAAGTCATTCCACCGCTTTCGTTTGAAAATTAAAACCTCGCAATCTTTATGTTGCCACATGTGAGGAGTGAAGAGACCAAGAGAGGGAAAGTTGATGTTTAGATGAGTTAATTTTGTACGTATTGTGTATGTTGTCGCCTCCGTGAAGTTTAAATTTAGTGTCTATAATACAGACTACCCAATTGTAGCTTAAGGATGCTATGTCTAATTATCCGTAAGTATTGATTGCAATAAGTATTCCTAGTTGGAGAATCTCGAATGAGGTGGAAATTGAATCATCCATTCTTGTAAAGGTCATTCCTGAAGTTGAGCCTTCTAGGTCATTAGAGTGTACATAGGTTAGATTCAGAACAATGAGGTGGGCATGAAATATTGATAATGATATGCAGAATTTTATGATGGATTAGATCATGCATTTCGGGTTTATATTCCTTGCATAAAATTTTCTTTCTTTAGGTATAAATATAATTCTCTACTCTATGGACTTCCTGGTTCATTAGGTGATATCTAGTGGCTAATATGACTGTATGAGTACTTGAAAGCTTGTGCCTCTAATGTATGTTAGGAAAATGGAGCTGATGACAAAAGGTCCCGTCAACCAATGACTTTGTTTTATGCACATGAATCTATATTCTATTTGAGTATGTAGATAACACTTAGGGCTTAAATGAGTTTTACGGTGTAAAATAATGTATAAAATATCTTATGTATGGAGTGTTGGCTTTAATATGCTAGCTCTATCGATTGGCAAGTTGTGCTTTGATTGATGCTGAAGAACAAGGTTTGAGAAGAGGTCAAGTTAGTTGTGACACAATTGCGAGAGAATTGCTACTTTAGGGTTGTGTGTGAAATACGAACATGTTTGAGTACGGTAAATGGAGTATATAGACAAATTGTTATATTGAATTTGCTAATCAAATTGCTAATTTTGGGGTAACTTATTTTTGAGTTTACACCAAGATGCAAAATATGTGAGTCATTGAGGTTACAGTGGGTGCGTTGTGCATATCAGTGACTCGTGTGCCTCTCAACACTGGATGTCGGAAAGAAAAATTTGTTAGAACAGATCGGGAAAAAAAATTCAGTTGTGCATTGACCTGAGCCTTGTGAGTTGTGATGCCTTGCCTTGACCTATTTGAGGGACACCAGCACCTTGTATAGTCATTGACCTTTTAGAATTAAGTTTATACTGATGTCTGTTATGAAGCTCATACAACTTTGTCGTAATTTCGGATCTAGAACTACCCCTCCCTACTAAACAGCTATCCGGTTTTCTCTTTCAGCTTTGATCAGTGTAAGATAATTCGCTAGCGAATTCACATTTTGAATTCGCGATTCGCTCAAATTTGCCCAAGAATAGCCCAAAAGCGACCACAATTCACTTTTTTCAATTCGTGATTCGCGAGAAAATTAGCGATTCATGTGACAATGGTTTTGATGATAATCATATTACAATTCGGTAATCTGTGATATGGGAGTGCTCTTCCCAGCAGTTTCAGAGTTCTCATAGGTCTGTTATTTGTCCTGGCTTCTTAGAGACTTTAATCATTCATTGTTGTTGGAACTGGGATAAATGAGGAGCCAAAAGTTATTCTTTTGTAAAAGAGATTTCAATTGAAAAAAGATCATGTTTTTTGTGTCGGTTTCTGGGTACGCTGATATGGGTCATCCGTGGTGTACATGTGTGTTTCAATAGCAAGAGTCCTAAGGTTTGTGCTTGAGCATTCTTTTTCTTTTGTTGAAGCTATCTTTCTTTTCCGAAAATGATTTTCGTTTGTCTGTATTCTTTACCCTCATCAGCACGTATACAGTCCTTCAGCTTGTTCACTAGTCTGATTGTCTCCATTCACTCAATACACCATGATTTATGCCCGTCGACTGATAAAAGCCTTGGAGCTTTCAGGGCTTTCATGGGTTCTTTATATGCCAGTATGCTACCTTATGTTTTTATATTGGGAATCAAGTTTGTGATTTGTAGCAGTCGGGGTGATATTTAACTTTAGAGCTGATTTAAATGTCATCATTATCATTATCAACCCAATATTCTGCTCAAAAATAGGATTTGGGTGAAGGAAGGTGATGAACAATCCGTACCCCTTAAATTAGAGGGGTATAGGAATATGGTCAATTTTACTCCAAAAAGTAAGATCCCAATTAAATTTTTTATTACTTTTGAAGCTTTTACAGTTGAGGATATGAATGTCAACATTATGCTTCATTTTCATGTAATTTGATAAGTCCATATTAGAGGTGTTCATTCGGGTCATTGGGTCGATTTCGAATCAGGTGTTTCGGATTGGTTCAAAACCGGGTCTTTGAACTATAAACCATTATAGTATGTAGTAGCCTCAGGTAAATACCACCATGCCCAAAAAACCTGGTTTTGTTCATGTTTGAAGGCATCATTTGGATAGTAGTAGACTTACTGAACCCAAAATACGACTAGTTAACCTTTTTGAATCGTTTCTTTGCAGGCGGCTGAATGGGGGAAGATGAGCATGTGTGATGCGGAAAGAAGGCTCCTCGCAAACGCGTTGCTTGATATCTCAAATGAGTGGTTTATACTCCTTTCAGAATCTTGTATTCCACTCTACAATTTTAGCACAATACACAATTACATAACGAAATCCAAGTATAGCTTTATCGGTGCATTTGATGATACCGGACCATATGGAAGGGGACGATATAACGAGAGTATGGCTCCCGAGGTTAACATTACCGAATGGCGCAAAGGATCTCAATGGTTCGAAATCAATAGAAGACTGGCAGTCACCGTTGTCGAAGACACCATCTTTTACCCTAAGTTCGAAGCGTTCTGTAAGCCACATTGTTATGTAGATGAGCATTATTTTCCTACCATGCTTACTATCGAAGCAGCAAATCTATTGGCCAATAGAAGCATCACTTGGGTGGATTGGTCAAGAGGTGGGGCCCATCCTGCTACCTTCGGGAAAGGTGATATCGCAGTGGAATTCTTCGAAAAGATCAAAAAAAACAAGAGTTGTGATTACAATGGTAGGAACACTACTGTATGTTATCTCTTTGCGAGGAAATTTGCGCCGAGCGCCTTGGAGCCATTGTTGGAAGTAGCACCAAAGGTTTTCGCATTCTGATGACGAACTTTGGCAAATACATCCGACTTTAAGGCTATAGATGCGGTTATTGGAGAGGCCGTGTTCGAGGATCTCGAAAACATAGAAAGTGCAGCTTGCGGTTTTTGGTGTGTAAACAGATGATACTGGACTGGCAGTTTTCGTATAGAATTCTTTAGCCTACTCCAATTACCCAGAAATATTTAGAGAGCTATGTGGGGTTGATATATTATACTTCAATATTTAGTGTAGATTTTAGAATAGTGTTGGAGGTAGTTGAGGCTTAGATTTTTTACTATGGTAGTTATGTATAGCCTATAGTTGGCATTTGAGCGTTGTTTTAACGTACAAGTTGAGAATAGAGTTGTTCATTCGAGTCATCTGATTGATTTCGGGTCGGATTGACGATGATATGTTTATATTTCTTTTTACATCATTGTAAATCTGTTTTGAAGTCGGGTTTGGATATACAAGGTCAGGTAAATGTCTGGTCAAATCTGTTTGAATATTTCTAGCTAGATGAAGGCTTTTTTTAAGAAAATATTAATTTTCATTTTCTCCTTACCTATAAGAATTCTCTAACCTACTTAAAATTTAATAAAAAAATATAAAGATAATTTATCATGTTCACGATTAATGGTCTTATACACTTGCTCTCTGCACTTTTATAAGGACGACGGCTTGTCGGAATATGGTTCAATGGTAAAACTTTGTTTATAAGAAATGAGAGAATCTTTGTATTTGGTGATTAATGTGTCACGCAGAATACCAATGCCTTGAACATGATTTTAGTGTATCTTAACACATTCATCCTCACAACAATATCTACATACAAATTTAAATAATTGTTAGGATATTTTGAATCAATAGTAATAGTTGAGAGTATTCTTAAAAGTAATTATACTAATTAAACAATTGTTGCATTGTTAATTATATTTAATTAGAAAAAAAAAAAAAAAGAAGATTCGCAGTGAAACTTAAATTTGTTGATTGATTATTACTGAGGAGTCTGGAGAAAGAATATCATGCATAAAGAAAATGGACAACACTAAAGATAAGTGGAGAATGGGTAGATGATGAAGCATATATTAAACAATTAAGAAGGCATTACCTTTAATAATTTCTAATCAATAACTAGGATTTGTAAATTATCAAAAAATATAAAAAAGTAATAATAAAATTAAAAAAATTAAAAAAGGTAAATTAAAATTATAAAATTCTCACCTTATCAAATTCTATCATATAAGAGTAATTTATTAATTTAACAAATCACCGTTATTTACTAAGACCTCCTCCATTACCTGTAGGTTCTTACGTAATTAATAGATGTATCATGTTGTGTTGTGTATGTCATGACTCATGAGCCATTATTTTAGGGTGATCTACTTTCTAAGGTTGGTTACTATTTTTTTCATTTTATTTATTGTTCTAGATTTATGTGAAAACTTTTGAAATGAGAGATAGCAAATTCATTAAAATGAAGGAATGCATTCGGTTCAACTTTTATTTTTTTAGTTGATCGGATTTTAAATTGAAAGCTGATTGCTAAATAGTGGTCATAATTTAGAATTTTTAACCAATAAATCCAAAATAAGTTGAACTCAATGAAATAAAGGAAAAATGTTTTGAAATAATTTCAGTAATAATAAACAAATTGTAATCTCTTGGCGATCAGATCGTCCTAAACCTAACCAAATCCAAAATGACATTATCGTTACTAACTTAATTTAAAATTTATTCGATCCAAAATTAAGCCCATTGAAAACGTGAACAAACAATAATGTAGATAAATATCCCAATGTATTTTGATTAATTTATTGAAAAATGTTTTATTTTCTTCCAAAGCTTTATAGCGCCTTTAGTTATGTGATGAATTACTTTGTTTTAGTCTGATTTAATTTAAACCCTTGTGACTTCAACATACATCATCATCTTTCTAATATAATACTTATCCACTTTCTGATTTTTTTTTTACCAAAATAAGCCATTAAAACAATATTATTTAAAATTCTGCATATATTTTTTAAAATTTTATTAAATTATAAAATATAAAATTAGAATCCGAGTAGGGCATGGAAATATACATATGACAATCATTTTGAATTTTGAAAAGAATAAATAAGTGCTCCTTTGATATTTGAATACAATTTTGAATTTACTATTGAGATGGCTATTCATAAATCATTAGGGACACACAACACAAAATAAGAGAAAATGGCTTTCATTTTGTAAACTACCGTCTCCTACAGGGTGGAAGCACAAGGCATCCGCAACATACAATGGGCCCCAATTCCAACCCAACACAACGGCAACATATGCCCCCAACCTCACTCCTTCATTCACTATCATATATTTTGAATTTTTTTAACTTTCTAACTTTTTAAAAAGCAACATAATCAATACTTAGAAAAAATAACATCAGTTCGTCATATAATTAATCTATTCAAATGATCATTTCAATAACATCAGTCATATATTATATCATGAGACCTCAACCATCAGTTTAAGCTTTTGGTTGAGTTGGTTTCTCAACATGGTATCAGAGCCGATGTCAAAAGCTTAAGCTGATGGTTGAAGCTTCATGATATGTTATATGCTATAACAATTACACTTATTTTGTATTATTTAGAATAACGATTTTAGAGTTTTTTTAACAAAAAATGATGCAAAATGACTAATCAACAACAGCAAAATGTCATTTGTTTGATGGCAAGCATGTAAGCTATTAGAACAATTTTAATTTGAAAAGTAATTTAGTTGGCATGTTAAAATATTCAAAAAAATTAAAGTATGACTAATGAAGTACAAATGTCTACTTAGGAGATGATTAGACGTAAACATTACTTATTGAATTTCCAATTAGTAAATTAGAATTTCATTGTTATTAGTTGTATGCAGGATTTACTTAACTATCGGTCATCAACTCAAAGCCAATTCATTATTAGATATGCAGAATTTACTTAACTATAATAATCTAAAATATTTTTTCATATAAAAATTAGTGTATTTTGTGAAGATCAATAAAACTTTGGTTTATTATGAGAAAATTTACTTGAATAGCATGGAATATCTCTAGTCAATTATTAATATTAAGGATAATTTTGAGCGAATCAGTTATAATTGTGATTATTTTTAAAAAGAGTTTCTTTATTTTTATGAGTTTAAATTTTATAATTATTTAATTTTAAATTAAAACATTGATTAAATGATTTGCAATTGTTAACTATACAAAATTGGAATATAAATGACCAATCTGAAAATGGCATTAGAGCAATCAGAATACTATATGCTTTCAGTCAGTCAACTTTTGCTTAGCTAAGCTTTTAAAGTATATCTTTCCCCAATGATAATTTTTTTAAATGAAGGTTTAAATTCAAATTATTTCATGCTTTTATTTTAGAATTAATTTGGTGAACGAGCATACAAGAAAATTTTATAGAATTAATAGGAGTAGAAGTTTAGAGTTTAAATTTAAATAAGTCTTTGCATAGTTTATTTTAATAAACATAAATAAAGTTCAGTTCAAGTTAAGTTCAATAAAAATAAATTTAACAACGACGTAATACGTTCAATAAAGATTACTTATGTTCAATAAAATTAAGTTATATTATAAGAAATATTAAATTAGTGAAATTAAGTTGAATCAAGTGAAAGCAAGGTGAGTTAAAAGAAATAAGGAATTATTCTTTATACTACTAATAATAAAAATAATATTCAATAAGAATAAATTTGGTTAAAAAAAAGTATGTTCATAAAGTATTACGTGATATTCTCATCATTTTGAAAACTTAACATGGAATTATAAGTTTATAAATTCTTGTAAGAGACGGTTTTTTTGAGAGATCATCTTTATTTGGGCCGGCTCATAAAAAATTATAAAGTAATTACTCGGTAGACATTACGGATATTGTAAGTAGGCATTAAAGATATGGTAAGTATTCATTAAGGATGATGTAAGTAGGCATTAAGGAAGATGTAAGTAGGCATTGAGGATATTGTGCCGTTTGTTAGTAGGCATTTAATAATATTGTAAGTAGACATTAAGTTTACGATAAGTAGACATTAAGAATAAAGTAAGTAAACATTAAACTTTAATAGATTAAGCCTTAGAGACGCCTTTCAATGAGACGGTCTCTCAAGAGATCGACTGTTATAAGTTAGGCAGTTAGCCTAGTGATGAATGCTTAATTTTTTCCGTCATTTTAACAAGAGTTCAAATCTCACCACCTAAAAAAAAATTTATTCTCTTTCCTTTTTACTTCTAAAAAATCTCTAGTTTATTTTACAATAAAAAATATTATTCCTTAAAAATAAATTAAGATTAGTAACCATCTAAATTAGTTGAAAAATTCAATTCAATCTTTCTATCAACCTACGTTCTCTCGTAAAAATGAGAGAACTAACTAAAGAAATAGACCCTAAAATATACTTTATATACCAAATATTTAATACAAAACTTTTTTCCTTTCTCTAAAATATTAACAAAGTTTAAAAAAATTATATAAACCATACTTATATACTACCTAATTATGGACTCCATGTGATTACTTATGTTAATTATGCAAGTTCTATCTCACATAGCAAAACCTTAAGTGGCACGGTAGGTCCCACTTTACATAGCTGGCATTTAACTACTAGCCATTTTCACCTGCCCGTTATACCTGCCCGTTCACACTTTTCCTCTGCCCGAATCCAGCCCTTTATAAAGCCCTACACTTTCTTCTCCATTAAAACAAACTCTAATATTCCTCTCTCCTAAAAAAACTAATCTCCTTCACTTTCTCTCTCTTAAAAAAAACCTCGATTGTCAAGACTTCATCAATGGCGAACACAATGCAATCAACTCTTATGGCGGTCATCTTCACCATTTTCTCTCTTCTCAGCGTCGCCATGGCAGCTGATGCTCCTGCTCCAAGCCCTACCTCCGCCGCCGGAACTGTTTCTCCTTTGAACATTGGAGGCTTCGCCATCGCAATTGCCGCATTTTTCTTCGGTTCTCTTCTCAGGATCTAAGATATTTAATGGCGGATTTAGTGAATTTTCTCTATTTTATGGAGTTTATGGTTTATGCGGATGGTTTTTATGATTTCTAGGGTTTAATAATAATGATAGTATATATACACATTTCGTTATATATATTATGATTATCGTGATATGAATTATATTAGAATTTTATGATCTAGTTTTCTACTATTTTGGTTTCGATTGTGGTTTTTAGGTTGTGAGTTGTGATTATGTTGGATGTTTAATGATTATGTGACTACATTCGTTCTTATTTCTCCTTCATTCGACTATTATTTCTCTGTTTTGACTGCTAATTTTACATGCAATTATTAATTTTGTGTTGATTTCATTTTTTTATTAGATGTCAAATTTTGTTGGTGAAAACAGAGTAATATTTGCAGTTTATTTCTGATCTCACCAGAGAATAATTGCATGTTTAGAAAAGTAAATCATTTAGTGAAATTATCTTTAACAAATTACGCGTGATTGGTGTGTGATTTGAAGTAATTATGGTTTTATTTTTGACCAAATTGGTCATAATCTTCCAAAAAATATAACAATCATGATGAATAGGGAGGAAATTGTCGTAAAAAGCGAAATTCCGAAGGAAATATCACAATTTTTCATTTCCTATTTAGATTAATATTATATTATTATTACAGGATTTGATATCGAGTTTAGGATTATCTTGGCATTAGAGCAGAGATTAGGCTGATTAGCATTGAAATAAAAATATTTTTCTGTCTCGAGAAATTTAATTTTTAAATTGACAAGGACGAAGAGAATGAGATACGTTATTGGGGACTTCGTAATATATCATTATCATCAGCATACCCGTTGTATCCCGCTCATAACAACTATGATTAGGGTTTGGGAATAAAGATAGACGACAACTCGTACCCATGTGGGAGAGCGCAGTCAAAGAGTCTCTCGGCTCAAGAAGGATCTTCAAAGAGAAAGGAATCTGCAACTATCCGAAAGCCTGCAACTTACACCCACGTCGTTAACCATAAACCTTAATCAACTAATTAAATCTGCACAACAAATAGATTACTTATAAATAACTAAAAAAACGATAATGGTAAGAAAGGTGGTAAAGAACGATAAGTATAGGCAAAGAACAAATTCAAATGGTGGTTAAGAGGGATATGTCTAGTAATCTGACGTGGATGAGGCGCCATCAACTGGCTCTATTTTTGGTTAGGTCCTTAGAGGTAGAGTTTGTGCAAGTTACTTTTAATCTTTTCCCCCACGTTTTCCTTGGTCGTTCTCGACTTCTCTTGCCTTTCACTATGATGCATTCCATCCTTCTTACTAAGGTGTCAAAGGTCTTTCTCTGCACATGCCTAAACCATCTCAACCTGTTCTCCCGCATTTTAGCAGAGAGAGGTGCAACTCCTAATTTTTCTCTGAACTCCTGATTTCTTATCCGGTCCACTGTAATATATATATATATATATATATATATATATATATATATATATATATATATATATATATAAATTAAATAGTGAGGAATTTGTATGGAATAATGGCATCGTTTTATGCTTTTCCTTAAGTAAGAAGATTTTGCTATGTGGGCGTCCAAATAGGTGGAATTGAAAAAAGTAGCTTTATTTTTATGGGCAATTTGGTGGCGTAGGAGTTTTCCCAAATTAAAACCCCCGTTTTTTTTCCTTACCTAGATGAATAATGCTGATCTTATTTTTTTAGCGGAGGTGGAGGCTCTATTTATTTTTTATAAATTTTTAAAATTGATGTCCTTCATAATTAAAAAAAAATTTAATAAAATAAAAATTCAACACAAATTTTATTTCTTAATCTTAAATTAAGTTGTTAAACTAAACTTTTTTTCTAATGTTAAAATAGAAGAGAAAAATAATAATAAATTGATGACCAATAATAAATAGAGTAAAGAGTTGTTTTAAAAAGTGATAAAAAGGGACATAAAAAAATATAATCAATAGGTTTTGAACATATGACCATTGATACATTAAGTAACTCTTTTACAACTATTTTATTATAATAGTATATTATTTTACAATAATTCCCCTTAAATTGAAGGGCCCAGTGTGATTGGGTACCTCGGCCCAGAACCGCCCTTCTTTTGAAACAAAACATGATGTCAAAGGGAACCTTTCGAGCCATAAATTGCGGTGTAGTTTCTAGAATGAAGGACATGGACAACATATGTTGATATGTATTTTGTAGATCATAGGATACATATTTATTTTCCAATGTTCAAATAATAATTTTTGAATATTTCAATTTTAATTTGTAAAACTTAGGATCTTTTTGACAAAAATAGTTATGAGAGTAGTCTTTGTAAAAAAGGGAGATGATATTCAAGGACAAAGCCGAAAAACAAGAACATACAATACAAACATGAAACATCGCAATTTTTATATGAATAAAGATACCTCTCCCTACTTCAAAATTCAAATGATTTGTATTTATACTATTACTCCTTTAAGATAAAAATTACACAAAGCTTATTTATACTATATACGGCTTTATCAAATTTTCTGACATATTTGTATAATTAAGAAATTAAAATTTAGAAAAAAATTGTACTTATGTCGTTTCACTCTGAGTAGTTGTATACAATATGTATATTATATCATATTTTGCATTATTCGTAATATAACTATATTTATACTTCTATTTTTTATTTTAAATAAAAGAGCAAATAGTTCGTACCCTCAGTACAATACGAAATTATGAATTTTTTTAATAAAAAAAACATATCAATTTTTGCTAACAAAAATAAACATTACATTAATTTATAGAAGTATTAAATATTATTATTATTAGTAACACAATTTAATATAAAATATAAATACATAAAAATATAAATATGCAAAATTATTTTATTAGTTTAAACGACAAAGATAATTTTTTCTCATAAAAATATAAGTTACTTGTATAAAAATAGTTACAACCTAAATCATATTGGACTTAATCATTGCATTTAAGTAAACAAGAGTATAAATAACAAAAACAAATCCTAATAAAAGCATATTTTGCTTTAACCATTTCAAAATATCAAATACACTAAATAATATTCGTTTAATAAATAAAAGTGAAAACATCTTATAAATAATTAAAATAAATGAAATATAATATATAGTTTTCTCATACATAAAATGCGATTTGACCCAAAAAGTAAAACATAATTAATAAGAATAATAATATGCTCAAAATAAGAAAGTAGAAAGTCAAAGATAATCATACTAACAATGACATCATCATTAAATTTTAGACGGAAAAGTTTTAAAGAGAAAACTAACATGTAAGCATTTTTAAAAGGTGATTATGTCGGTCGTAATTTGTTATAGTTATAAATAGTTATAGATGAGTTATGCTATAACTTTTCTCTAAATATAGTAAGTACATTAACATTTTGACTTATTTTGTGTTAATTGTGGGGATAAGGGTTAAATGGTGTGAGTGGACCAAATTATAGAGATTAGTATGAAAAATCACGCAATATAGAAAATTGTTAGTATGTATATATATATATATATATATATATATATATATATATATATATATATATATATATATATATATATATATATATATATATATATATATATATATATATATATATATATATATATATAATATATATATAAATATATATATATATATATATATATATATATATATATATATATATATATATATATATATATATATAAATATATATATATATATATATATTATATATATATATATATATATATATATATATATATATATATATATATATATATATATATATATATATATATATATATATATATATATATATATATATATATATATATATATATATATATATATATATATATATATATATATATATATACACACACATATATATATACATATATAACCTATACAATGAAAATAAAAATTAGTATAAAAAAAACTAAGCACCTCCCTAAACGTACACAATTAATGAAGCTTGAACAATAATGGGTTTGAGAACTAATAAGCTTTAAAAAATTATATCTTGAAGAAGTGCAAGAACTAATTATAAGTCCAAATTTCGTGGGTTTGAAGAGCAACAACAATGTGTATACAGCGCAGTTTAAAGAAGTTTATGATGAAGAAAAGCAATAAGAAGAGCAAGAATGATGATCAAAGAAGAACAAGAACAAAAAGATGATGAAGAAGAAAGATTGAAGACAATAATCGAACAAGAAAACCGGCAGTTTCAGTAATGAGTGAATGAAGAAGTGCAACAGTCGTATAATATGTCAAACAATGAAAGCAGTTTCGTGCGTGGGTTTATGTTTTAACGTTAACATGGCGGGTTTTTGAAACTACAATTGCTGCGGGCAAGGCATTAACCGCAGCATTTAAGTGAAGAAGTGAGTTATTTGCTGCGGGTAATGAAGAACCGGAGCAATTAAAAGGTAATTTTTTGCTGCGGGCATAAACAAAACCGCAGCAATTGAAGCTGCTCATATGTATTTGCTGTGGTTAATGCCCATAACCGCAACAATTAATGTTTTCTTTTTTTTTTTCTAATTCTTTTTCCTACTTATTGCTGCGTATATACATAAACTGCAGCAAATACGTTTTTTTCTACTAGTGTATATATATATACATATACATATATATATATATATACATATATATATATATATATATATATATATATATATATATATATATATATATATATATATATATATATATATATATATATATATATATATATATATATATATATATATATATATATATATATATATATACATATATATATATATATATATATATATACATATATATATATATATATATGTATATATATATATATATATATATATATATATATATATATATATATATATATATATATATATATATATATATATATATATATATATATATATATATATATATATACACACATACATATATATATATATATATATATATATATATATATATATATATATATATATTTTAAATAATAATGTAATTGCATATTTATATAACAAATTACAATTATAATATATCTTATAAAATAAACAAAATTTTAGAATATATAGTGTTTTTTAATGAAAAAATTTGTTGTTAATGTAAGTATTAATTAAAGCTCTTATACTTTTTAAGACAAATCTGGGTAATCTTATAACAACGTTATCATAATTTTTTATTACCATGTATCTTTTTTCTTCTTGATTAACTATTTTGGAAATTAGAATTTTAATGAAGAAACTTTATTACTTTAAAAATATTTCAAAATAAAATAACAATTGTATAATTAAAGAAGCTTTAAATGGAAATCTTATGTAACTTTTAAACTCAAAAATATAATATTTCAAGTGAATTTAAAAGCACATACATATTTAATTGTGATATAGTACTAGCTCATATATTAAGAAATAAGTTGGTGTTAATTTTGGTAAAATTTATTTCATATGGCAAATAAGTTGGTCTTTTTTCCCATGTACCTACGTCATCGTATCTTTCTCGAGTCGGCGGACTCTTTTGGCTGCGCTCTCCTGTATGGGAATGAGTTGGCCCTGTCCTATCCTCCCTAGACTCTGTGCATAATTTTTCTATAAGCGCGATATACTGTGTTGGATGATGATGATAGAATTTTTTTTGTAACTTATTAAAATAATCTCGCAAGTTATATTTACTTGGAGATGGAGTTCATTATTACGAAGATCCATACTTGTTAGGCTTGTTGCACTTGTTGTACGTTCTTGAGTTGACCATAAATTCAAAGTCGTCTCCGATATTTTAATTAGAGCAAAATGTAAATTATGGGCCCCTATAATTTAAAAATTACATTCTAATATATTTTGGTATTAGCGAATTCATTTATTAATACTTTAATTAGTATAATTATTTTTTATTAATATATTAAAATATTGTTAAATTTTACAATTACATGAAACCAACAACTATTACTCATAAATTTCAAATAGCCATTTCTTTTAAATTTAAAATTTAAATCACTATCATCACTTATCTTAATTGAACTAATAATAAAAATAGTAAATTAAAAATTATTAAGAGAGGTTATATAATTAACATAAAATATTAATACTATATTGTTGTCTTAAAATAATTTATACTAATATATTCTAATAATTTTATACAAGCTGATAATAAAATTTATTAATCAATTTATCTAATTATCTTTTAAAAAATATATTTAGTGTGAATTCAAATTAAATTTTAATATTCTCTCTATTTATTTAATTTTGCTATACAATACACAAAAATTCAATTTTGCTACACAATAACAAAAATATGATGCCCCTATAAATTGAGGCCCTGAGCTGCTCCCCAAATAGCCGGCCCTGCATAAAATCAAAGTTGTACAAATTGTCCTACTTTTTAAAGGTACCAGAGAAAGAGACCCAAAAGCACTAGAAAATCCTTACAAGTAAGCAATCTCGCCGATTTGTGTCCTCTCGGGGAAAAGTAGACAAGTACTTAATTATCAAAAATTAATTGCAGAAAAACCTCAATTTATAAAGTGTAAATTGTAAAATATAAACTAATCATTGTTCAATTCTCTGAAAATAAACTTAACTATTGATTATATTTAAATAAATTTAGCTATCTGATGTAATTGTTGAAAATAAATTCAACTATTATTTATTCTTAATTATTTGATCACAAAGAAACTTTGAAAAAGATTATAAAAAATAGATGGGTTTATTTTCAACAATTATATCAAATAGTTGAGTTTATTTAAAAATAATTAATAAATAAATTTATTTTCAGCGGATCGAATAAAAATTAATTTATTTTTCACAATTTACCAATTTATATATTCACTCTAATAAAACTATTAAAAAATCAACATGTGAAGAATGAAGTAATTGTAAAAATCAATTACACGTACAAGCTACTTACCTTGGTCCCGAGACTAAAACTTTGAACCTCTCACTAGCGTTAAAAATTTTACTAGAGCTAATACCGAATTCAGAATACTAATATACAGTAAGTTGAATATTTAAAAACTAGTTAAAGCTAGGAATGGTCATAACTCATAAGTTGGATTTGAGTCTATTCAACCTAACTTGGAAGTTAAAACTATAAATTTTTGTGGACCTATACTTGGACCATAACCCATAGGATTAAAAGATTTTTGATTGGGACCCAAAACCGTCAAACATAATGGGTCTAAGGTGCCAAATGAAGTCTAAAATCTAAATGAGTCTTGATTTAATTATTCAGACTTAAATTTTTTACATTTAAAGGTTTTATTAACATAAAATGAATTTATGGGTTGCATACTTGTATCTAAAATAAAATAAATAGGTTTAAAACAAATTAAAATTAATTTTGGGTTATATAATAAGTTTTGTCTAGAGTAATTATAATGATCTAAGACGGATCTTACAGGTCTGAATCTTAAATCGATAAGAAGATCCTAGACCTAGATTCATGTTTTTTGGAACCATACCCTAAAAATAGAAACGAATCTAATAGGATATTAGATCATGATCATCCCTAGTTAAAGCCCTCATAATACATCCAAACAACAGCCTGAGCGACATCACCTTGCAACAATAATAATACCCACGGTAACATTCACCATCAACCACTTCGTAAGTGGTGAAGAAATTCTTGTTGGAATCATTATTAGGCGTGATCCTTTTCTGAAAGTCTAAGCTCACTAAATCTTTTTAAGGGTAGTTAGGATTGATCTAGAAATTAAAGGTGAAGGAATGTTTGGATTAATAGAGTATAGAGCACGTCAAGCATGGCTCCGACAATCACTTTTAGTTATTCTTTCATTGAACTCAAGGCTCGGTGATGATGAGTATCGATAGAGCACGTCAAGCATGGGCGACTCAAGCTCTTCATACTAGTTTTGAACAAGGGAACACCATATGTTAGCTGAAGAAGGCGTAGACGCTAAGTCAAAGATTAGTATGGCCCTTTACCGTTCATTTGCGAGCTTCATATATAAGCACACAAGGGCATAGTGATTAGTGAGCATGAGGGATAACAAAACTATTTTCTTCATCATTGCTTAGATAGGGTGAAAAAGGTGACAATTTACATTGATTTCTTTCCCTTTTCGTCATACTTTGACGCTGCTAATAAAAACTTATGTCGGGTTAACTACCTAGCTTCTACCCAGTATTATTCTGAGTCGGATTCCATGTAATTGCCCATTGCCTTCAATCCCCTTGGTCTCTGCAATAAAAATACCAAATACAGTTAGTCTGTGTTGTCACTTCAGAACATGATGTGTAGAAAAGTTGGAAAACAATGCATAGAACATGATGTGTTCCCCCATAACATATCGAGTTCTCCGATTATTAGGATCAGAATGGGTTTCAACTTTCATATCATGTATGTTCATCCATGGATGTCAAATTTTCAGATTTATATACTTGAATAAATTTAAATTGGCTAGGAAATGAATGGAAGGGCTACCACTGTAAAAATTTTGAGACTGAGACGAGTTAAAGAAGTTTCGCATTGGTGTTTGGTTATAAATTACCTTCTTAGAGATCTTTTTTTCTCTGACTTCATATCGCTCCAAAGTTAGATCACACAACCATCCGCCAGGGCTCACCAACTGCACAAAAAATATATACACATAAGCTAGGAAGATGCAGTGCCAGAAAATGAATAATGGGTTGACATAACTTGCAAGCTAGTAATGAGCCGAGAAATAAAAGTATAAAACACATTTAAGATAAAAACATAACGAGGTTACCATTTGAATGCTAAGCAGAATTCAAAGATGCTTTGTTCATTTGTGAATTGCATCTATTTGATATTATGACATACAATTGAATCAATGGGTATTACTCATGTTTAGTATATTGCCACATTATTTAGCACATCTCTTTGATTTATAATGACAATATTACTTCTGCTGAAGAGCTCAACTATTATTCTCTTTATTGACCTAACTTCACCTTTATGTGCAAGGGGACGCCAGAAAATAAAAGTTAAGGAGGCCAAGAAAAGCAATTTTAGCAATACATAAACAAAAAAAATTCAAGAACCAACTAAAAAATAAGCCGCAAAAGTAAATTCTAAACGACCCAAATCTCTTTGTTCACCTAACAATAACTTCACCTTTGTGTTTTACACACTAGCATAAGTTTGTTAAAATTACTCAATGTCTCCTACATGACGTATTTTTGTTGATTCAAAAGTTTCTATATCAAATTATATACCCAAATCTCTAAACACTAGCTAAACAAGACTCAGGCCATTCTCTAAATTCTAAAACCTCATCTTTCCTGTAGTATTTTTAATAATCTCAATCATTGATTCAACCCTTTCGAGGTTCAAACTGCATCTTTTGATAGAGAGCATTGATTTACTACTTGAGTCAGCATGTAATACACATCGATTATGCATTAAGATATGATTTAACAAGCAAGGATATTGGAGTATAATAAAATCCTTACTCATCCAAAAATAAGAATTACTCTCTCTTTACTACTTTTATAAGATTGTCCCAACTAATGGCAATATGGCATTGAGATAAATTACAACAATATTTTTATAAAATTGTCCGAAACCAAATTACTCTCTCTTTGTCCGTTTGAATCATCCGAAAACTAAACGCCACTCATTTAAATACTGCATCTTTCTGTTGAATCAACCAAAAATCAAACACCTAAAAAAACTCACTCTGATTTCTATGAGATACTACCTCCGTTTCAAAACGATTAACTTTTCATGCAGTTCAATACACTAATTCAAACATTAATGTTTATGTTATGTATATATAAAATTTATATTAAATCTTTGCATTTAGACGAATTAAACAATATCTCACTTGACTTATCACAAACTAAGAGTGATGAATAAACAGTGTAATATTTCTAATTGCAAGTAATATACTCAACGGAGATCAGAGGAGTACTTTATGCCAATAGCTAAATCAGTATGAAATTTGGTAAACATAAGTATAAGTGTATAACTTATCATATGATTAGGACCTAGACTTTAAATGACAAGATTTATTTTAAAATGTATGATTGTTCTTGATTAATTTTGATATGGTACATTAATTAGACGCAGAAAACAGAATTAAACTCACTCAATATAAAAATATTACCTTTATCTCTAAAATAGAAATGTAATATAATGAAAAGTGTGATAATTTTTAAAGGGACTGAAGGAGTACTAAGCAAGTCAAACATAATAAAAAGGGAGTAATGTACTATTTTATTATTATCAGATATAATACTTAATTTTGCGCATTTGTGATTATTTTAAAGGAAATTCCACATGATAGTATACAATTTTCATGAAACGCCAGTGGTCGCACTTTGTAAGATTTTATTTAACTGTTATAGCATTTTCCATTAAATTCTTGTTAATTCCTGTTTAATTCATTCATCATTTTATAAGATTTTTCTACATGATAGCATTTAGTTTTTGCTCTCAAATGTTTAATTCACTATTTCAACTTTAAATTCACCGATTAATTTGTCTAACGCCTTTAAATGTTATAACAATTTTATTTTCATTCAAATTATTGGCATTATAAAGTTCTAAAAATGTATTACAAACACTAATAAATAATAAGCTCAAAAGGTGCATTCCAAGCACTAATACATAACTACACATTTAAGGGGCGTTGGATAAATTAATTAGTAAATTAAAAGTTAAAATGGTGAATTGAATATTTGAGAGTAAAAACTGAATGTTACCATGGAAAAATCAAATCAACAAATATTTAACGAAAAATGTTACCGCAGTTATAGTTCATAAACTGAATGCTACCGTGTCGAAAAATCTTACAAAAGTACTACAAGTGGCGATTCATAAACGCTGAATGCTACCACGGTGGAATTTCACTAATTTTAATTGGATTTTTAAAAAATTATAAAATCTTGATATAAATTAAATTTACATTGTGATGAATCGATCCAACTACACTTTTGCAAAAAAGAGATGAGGATAAAGGGAGTAATATTTATGAATTTTTTATGCTGACTAAACCCTAAGAAAAGAATTTCTTTTTAAAAAAAAAATGAAGCAGTTGAGAGGAAAAGACGGCTTACATTGAGGTTACGTTGAATGAACTTAGCACGTTTCTTTGGTCTTTGAGGAAGTTTAGAACCCTTTATAGCCATAAAATCCTCCTCTTTTTCCTTATTTGTTAAGGCGATTACAAATTTAGGTGGCCAAACGACGTCGCTTCCACCGCCTGAAGATGACCCGCCACCTTTTGTCTCTGACGACGTCGTTTTACCCCCACCGTTTATCATAGTATTCTCGTGATGATTGTGGGCCCCACCACTTTTCTTTTCTCTCTCCGGTGAGCCCAACCCTTTCATCCCTCCTCCTCCACCACCATTATTCTGATAATTATTATTCTGCGTCTTCATTCCCGATCCACTCTCTGAATTTCTGCATCCAGAAATAAAAAAACAAATAAAGCATTAAATAATTAAAAATATTCCACCTCTGATTATATTATGCGATTATACGAATTTAACTTTTATATTAATATTCAAAACAAAAGATAAAAATTATAAACAATAAAAAAAAAAAAAATAAAGTTGAATTTACAAAAATAACCTTAAGGTAGGTGAAATAACGTTCGGATAAATATGTAAGGGTTGAATGGTCTTTCTCTGATTTTTTAAAATCTGAAAATGTGGAGAGAGAAAGAGAATAATAATTTAGGCGTTGATGAAAATGTATTGATAGTTGGGACAAGTGTGATTCCATGATAATAGTAATAAGTTTATCAGGAAAGCAATGGAAAAAGATGCTATTTCTGGACCGTCTGATTATGGTGATCAATGTTTCTAATTGGAAAAGAAATACTACGTGTTCAAGTATGAGCTTGCTGGTTGTTTTAGTAATCTAACGGTCTGTATATAATGTCAATTTCCACGTGGCATTAGATTTTTAACTTTTTAAAAAATTGTAAATGATGGCGACCTAAAAACAAAAAATTATTGTAAGCACAAATGATCAATAAGTACAAAAAAAGACAATTACAAATTGATATATATATATATATATATATATATATATATATATATATATATATATATATATATATATATGTATTTTATGTATAAATAAAATTATCTAAATATAAATATAATTACAAAAAAGTCCGGACTAGGTGTGTACAAGTAAGGATATTTTTCATTAATGCAAATATAATTAGGAGTATTAAATATGATTTTTTAAGCTAATTTAGATGGTAAAACATCCTTAACCAAATTAGGATATAAGAAATATTGTGGCATTTATGAAAAAGAAGGACAATTATTGATTTCCATGTCATAATAAATAAAATATGAGGCAAATTTCAATTACAACTTTCAACAAAGGCAAAAGGTTTTCCCATTAACGATTGAAAATATATGGTAGATGACAAAATTAATGTAAAGTACACGAACAATAGAAATAATCAAGACAGAACAAAATTCAAAGATGCATCCCATGAAATCAAATTCCGATCATTTGAGTCATAGTCAGATTTAAACAATTCATAATTGAGATCATTTAATCGGGGGTCAAACATTTTTTTTATTTTTACACTCAAAGTAAGTCAATTAAATGCTGAAATTTTTGCATGACTTGAGGAAAATTTAGACTATTGATAAAATCTACATAAATTCTTAAATAAAAGAGTTATAGTTAGATTATTTTTATTGTGTGCTTATCTACTTATAATACTAAAGTTTAGATTATTAGATCAGTATTTTGGCAAAACGGTGCCATACAATACAAGCCGTAAAATCTATAATCATAAGTGATTTTGATCAAAATAACATCTCAACGGTGATCTAACATTTGTCTTGCGTCTTTAAAATGGCTCACAAGATGATGAGGCCAATTGATAAGCTAATTTATTGATTAATTGATAAAGGAGAAATGCCACTATTATTCGGCCTATGTGGGCCGTTAAAAGAAGCCAATTGCAATACTAGACACTAGTTGCCGACAATAAGGGCCCATCCACAAATCATAAACTTTTTCACTCAGTCACGTGTCATCCTTCACCACGTAACAAGATACAGCCGGTCTCCTTAGAGATCGTCTATTTGAAAGACGTTTTTCAGACTAAGTTTATAAAACTTAATGCATACTTTCACTCTACATTTTTTGTTGTGGGCCGACCTAATTTGAGATGATTTCTCCAAAAGATCGTCTTTCACAAGAATTTGTAAACTAGATATTGCACCAATGCATCTCAGCAAATGTATGTAAGAATTCCTAAAACCAAAAATTCAAATTAATAATCTCGCTTTGTCTCAATCCTTCTATTACCTATTAATTGAATGACACAATCCCTATATCCACTTCTCAATTATCTGATTTCAAAAAACCAGATAAATTTAAAATCCAATAATGAATGATTCAGATTGAATATTTACATACACACCTTAATTAAAATATATTATTATTGTAACAAGTACTAGACAACCCAACTTAACCCAAAATTGGTATCTAATAACTAGTTCTTGGATCAAATAATGGCGAGACTTTTCTGTCACTAAAAAATTTGCCTCATTTAACTTTAACTAAAAAGTTTTATAAGATAAATTTAAAGAGACAAAAAAGTGCAAGGTTGTAGAAGCAAGAAAAATCATTTCTCTACAACTTCCTTTGCTACATTACCTTCCCGCAAGACCGGTTTTGAGGGTAAGCAAAAAGAGCAATCGCCTAGGATCCAAGCTTAGAAAATACTCCCTCCATCCCTATAAAATTGCACCTATTTTATTTTGGGTGATATTTAGTAGAAAGTGAAATTTGGTAGAAAAATAAGACAAAAAACAAATAGATGATAAAAATTAATGGTCAAGATGAAGAGAGAAAATAAGCTTGTGAGTGAGATTTAAAGGAAAAAAGTAGGGCATTGCCAAAGAAAAAAGGATGCAAAATGAGTGGGACAAACTAAGATGGAAAGAGGTGCAAATTAAGAGGAACAGAGGGAGTACCAATTAGGTAAATATAGGTACTAGATGGTTTATTTTCATCTTATGGTTATGTATTTTGTTCTTTCCATTCTCAATGGTTCATCTTCCATCCTTGTTTGTATCAAAGCATTCTTTTTAATAATAAAATTTTTCTTCATCTTTATAATAAAAAAATAAAGCACCCAAAATGTGAAGCACCAAACTTGAAAATGTCATTGGATTAACGTGCAGCTAGTTCTAAGGCTGTAACTTCACGATTCCTAAGCAATAGTTAAGTGATTGAGTGATTGACCATATTTTTTTAGGTCACTCACATTGAACCTTCAACTAGATTATAAGATTATGGAACGTTAACTCAATATATAAACTAATCAACAAATTTAGGATACAAAGTCGAACTTTTCCTTTTTACTTCTCTGTCCCATTAAATTTGCTACATTTGCTATGAAAAACTCATATTTAGATGCAAATGTAGCAAATTTAATGAGACAAAGGAGTATTTTTTAATTGATTGTATGATGCTCCTAAATGATCTTGTATACATTTTTTGTTTTTAAAAGTTGGGACTCACCTTTAATTCAATTGTTTTGTTATTTTTCTAAATAAGAAAATAGTATAGTCTAATTTCTTATTTTCAAATATTGTTTTGAAGTAAGTCCAACTTTCAGAGAACAAAAGGTTTTACAAGGCAGAGCATGCATAAATGAATTTAAAAACAAGGCAAGTTCAATTCGCTTATCCAAACTTGGAATTGGTTTATAATTGTTCTTTCTTCTATTTATTACTTACCACTATTAACGGACCACCTTATAAGAGCGCACAATGCTACAAGCTCAAAGTAAAGATTCAATGGCCATCCTTAACCAGAGGCAGATGTCATTTAATGGTTAAGCTTATGATTTTCAAACAAGAGGGTGGGAATAGAATCATGACCCCTACTTACCACTATTGACGTATCACCTTATAAGAGCGCACAATGCTACAAGCTCCAAGTAAAGATTCAATGGACATCCTTAACCCGAGGCAGATATCGTTTAATGGTTAAGAGTATAATTTTTTAACGGGAGGACGAGAAAATGAATCATGGCCCCTAGGTTTTTGTTTCCATGGGTCGTAATTGTGAGTCTAGAACCAATAGAGATCTAATTTTAAACATATTCTTTCCCAATTGATTAATCTATAGATAACTCTTCCTCCCAACATTCCAACCCCTATTTTTAGCTTCACCTAAACATATAGGATTCTCATCCAGAATACTAATTAAACTAGAAGTTTTTTAAGACGAATGATGACAATACCAACAAGGCAACAACCAATATAAAAGCGAAAAAACAATCGGATCATCAAACCTAGGATATTACTGTAAAAGAAGGTACCTGGGTAACTTCAGATTGATGATCCTCAAAATAGCACCTCGGCCTTTTATGAATTAAGAAAAGGGATAAGAATGCATCCTAAGGGTGGGTATCCACTTAAGAAAACCAAAATAAAGCAACAAGTCTGTATCATAGCACTTAGTTGAGGTATGGAAACCACAAACAAACAAATAATGCTTGCGTGTTATCACCCATTTCTGATAGCCATTCCACCACCCACCCCAACTAAAGGAAACTGACAAGAGAAAAAGAAAAAATTGAAATTGATGCCATACACTTGACACAAAAAAACGACTTATTAAAGGACAATTAGGCATACCATCTATGTAACTAAACATCAAATAAGTGTACTTCCACCAAATTCTAATCACCCTTTCCCCTTTTATATCTCCTAAGTTTTTATGATCGTCTACTAACAAGGATATTTTTCTTCACAAGATGTCATTATTATTGGAAAATTCACCTAGAAAGAGTATATATAAAGGTTGATTAAATCTTGTAAATAAATATTTTATGCACTTAAAATTACAGATTTCATGCCTATCTTTTAGGGAATTTACAGTTTGTTATCTTTAGTTTAATTTCATGCATATTCATAATGAATACAAAACCTCCCATTAGATATAGTTTCCGACCACCTCACCTACCCGTTTTTTAACCCAAAAAATTTCAGTCGAATTTCAATCCAATTTTCGGATTAATTTTCAGGTCGGATCAATTTTTTTTAGGTCTACTTTTCTCCAATAAATAGTCTATTACGAGACGAGGTCAATAGTCAATGACAATATTAGTTGAATCAAGCTCATCTTCTCCACACAACAACCTTTGGTTCATACTTTCACACAAAATTGTTAATTAATTAATAAAAAATGATAAATATTTTCCAAGCAACTTCCACACAGAAAGCAAGCAGATTTCCCATAATTCAAGACAATTTAGATTAAAATATATATAATCAAACCCAAATCAAGAATTCAGTAAGGAATATACCTGAGGACCCGTGAAGGAGGATGAGCTGGAGAAGCAGGCCGTTGCCGGAGATTAAACCCGTTGGTGGTATGATTACCAGTACCAACTGTACCATTATTGGTATTATTGTGATCCGATCTAACAACCCGCCGATCCACCCGGGCAGTAATCCGGGTGGTCGGAGAAGACTCATTTTTAACCTGGATCTTCATACACCGGAGACGTTTCCGACTACCCCACCGCAAAACCAAATCGGTGGAATGGGGAGGCTTGATGAAACCGTCCCCAATTATGTGTCTTTCCCTAAGGCTAGTTGTGGTACTAATATTATTATTGTTGGTATTGTTGTGGGGATGCTGATTCTTCTTTACCACTTCCTTTTCCATCTACTACACCTGTCCCCATCATTAACGAAATATAAAGATGTCCATAGATCTTGTTAGACTTCAGCATTATTGACTAGAGTTAATCAATATTATTAGGCTTAATTAACTGGGGTTAGAATATTATTACAATTTACTATAAATGATTAAAAAGAAACTTAAGAAGGTGCTGGAATTTTTCAAATAAAAAATTTAAAATGAAAAATCACTATTAAACGCAAAAGGCTAAAACACTGAATAATATTAATGGTGACGAAAATAAAAGAGGATCAGGACGTCAGAATCCATTGAAACTTAAAGGTCTGTTTCAGCAACTTGCCATATAAATGAAAATGAATTTCATAAAACAAAAAAAAACCATTATGAAAAGAAATAAAAACACAAATATTTTTTTTTAGCTCGTTAAATTAAAAACAACAATACAAAGAAGAAGAGTAAAAAGGAAAACCCGAAGAAAACAATCAAATAGAGAATCTCTATGAGATTAGCTTTGAAGTCTTCAACTTCAATACAAAACAGGGGTGATAAGTTTATACTTCTTTCCAAAAATAAAACATGCTTCACTACGAAATTGGAATTGGAGCAAAATTACAATCGAACATTACTCAGATTTTGCAGCATAATTGCTGGCGAAGAAAAGAACTGAAAGAAGAGAAATTTGACAAAATAAGCTCCATTGAAGAGTAAATTTACCAAAAAAAATTGCCATTGAAAAGGGTGAACTTCTTAGGAGCTTATTATAAGGAAGTTGTAAAAATATTATGCTCAATGTTTACTGTAACTTCTATCCATGTAATCCCATCCTTTATCAAAATAAGATCCAACCCTGTTTTCTATCTTGTTTTATTGAACAAGGAAAATTCTTGAAGAAAATAGACATATAAGAGAAAATTTATGTAGAAAATCGCCATTGACGAGTGAAAACTTCTGCAGAAAGAGTCCTTGAAAAGGGAGAAGTTTTGCAAAAATGGCCATTAAAAAGAGAAATTTTGCAGAAACTCGCCATTTAAGAGAGAATTTTGCAGAAAAACCTTCGTAAAGAGAGATATTTGGCAGAAATCGCCACTGAAGATTGATATTTTGCAGAAAATCGCCATTGAAGATTGATATTTTGCAGAAAATCGCCATTGAAGATTGATATATTGTAGAAAATCGCCATTAAATAAAGATATTTTACAGAAAACCGCCATTATATAGAGATTTTCGCTGAAAATCGCCATTCAATATAGATTTTTACAGAAAATCGCCATCAAAAGAGATTTTTTTTTTTCCTTTGAATCACCACTGAAAAGAGAAAATTTGCAGAAATCGAGGACAAGATAGAGAATTTATCTCTTCATCTCTTCAAATTCAATTACAAAGTTGAAGAAATCAACGAGAGTGAAGATAAAAAACTTTTCTTTTAAGGAAAACATGAAATCCAGAAACTTGAAAGCAGAACTGAATCTTGAAGTATTCAGCCACAAAAAATTAGTGGTGGAAGAATCATGTAGAAGAGGGATAAATGATGATTAAGAAGAATTTTAGTAAATGCCTCACCTGAAAAATAACTTAAAGTCTTTAAAATGGAAAACTTAATCTCAGGTTCAAAATTTGAATCCGAACCGGCAAAAAATGCAGAGGATTTTTCCTCAATCTTCAACCTCCTGCCAAAATTGAAAAAGAAAGTTAAAAGAACTGCAAAATTGAAATTCAATGTTACGTAAACAGTTGAAGAAAATCATGAAATCAAGCTAATTCAAACCAGAAACGGAAGAAAATAGACGTGAAGAAAAGACTTAAAAGATCGGTACCAGTAAATACAGTTAATTCCTCTTTCAATCGAGCTTTTCAATGGCTGCAATACAAATTTTTCAACACAAAGTCAATACTTATCGATGAAGAACAAACCACAAAATGGAACCAAAATCAGTCTTTTCCTTGCTTATCGCCATAATTTATCTCTTCAAATTCAACCAGAAAAATGAAAAAATCAATCCATTGAAAAACAGAAATTGCTGCAAATTTGAAAAAGTTCATCCGTTTTTACAAAAATTTTAAGTTTAGACAACCTTCAAATTTAACCAATTGTTCAATCAACTCAATCTCCAATAACAATATTCCCCCCAAAAATGAACCAATTATTTTACTTTCAACTTTAGTTACTCTATTTACAAAAAACATGTTAAATTTCCATTTCTTGTGATGATTATCAAAAGTTATGAACCTCACCAAAACTAAAATCAAATGTCGATACAAGAAGCGTCAATCGTCAACTACATAGAACATCCACTACTCATTTAAAATCAATTGACTCTGTTCTTGCATTTTCTTCCAGAATACTTTAAACAATAATAACACCAAACAAAATCAAAACTTGAACAAAATTGGAGAAAAATGAATGAAGGGTGTAAAAATGAGAGAGAGAAAAAAAATTAGAGAGAGAAAACAAGAGCTTGAATGATACAGAGATAGGAGAAATGTTCTCTCTCTTCTTACACTACTTATATACACCCATTTCTCACAACAATCTCATCTTTACATCACAGCTGTTGATTATTGTTTTGACGGTCAGGATTTCGTTTTATGATGAACCGTGACGAATTTTGTTACCGTTTAAGAGTTAGGCTGGTGAACAGCTAACGCCGTTTACAGATCTAACAGAATCTTTAATTTTCCCATTAAAAAATAATTGTTTATATCCTTTTATTTAGTATTTTTTTTTTAAAGTATTGAATTTCTCGTTCACCGAAGCAAATTGAGGGCGTTTAGTGGTGTGTGATATTTTAATTCTAATTTTAATTTTTAATTTCATTTTTAATTTTATTAATATTAATTTAAATTTTTGATTTAAATTGGTGTTTAGTTGAAGGTTTGATTATTTGTTAATTGTGGTTAGTTGTGATTATGGTTAATCTTGAGTATGACGAATCATGAATCATGCCCTCTTATTTTTGGATCAATAAAACGTGGTCTATTATATTACTGTATGGCGCATTGCAGACTTCTCTGATTTTACTAGAGGTAGTATTTATTTTATGTTGAGAAAATTAAAATTCAATTTATCCGTTTGAATATTTTCAACAGTAAAAAAAAATTAGAATTATAATAACTGTTCTAATTCAAATTAAATGTCTTTAATTATTTTTTTATATTTGTAGATGCACTGTTTTAATTTTAATTATCTCTTAATGTCTTTGGTAACAAATTATATAAGCAAAATATATTTTAATTTATAAATTAAGAGTAAAATACAAACTAAGACTGATTGATTAATAAGGCCAAAAAACAAATGAGAACTTTGATTTGAATAGGATAGATTATAATCTAAAGGAAAAAATGTGACTTATCTTTTGCTCCTCTGATATGAATAACATCATTTTAGATTTTTTTTAATAATCCAACCTATTATAATCCTTTCCTACCCCTTTGCCTCCTTTTCACAACCTTTTATTACTTCCTTGGAATAACCCACCTTTTCACTTCTACCACGTGTAAACCCAAATTTCTACAACCCATACGATGTCACCTTGAGAAAACTATAATACGGGAATAATCTGTGTGTTGTCCTTTCATTAACTCCAACCAATATCTATATAATACAAGATGGTAACCGTAGAATTAGTAAAAACCGTCACCAAACCGTCACCAAAGATAAAGAAACTGCTGAAAGTGTGATAATGAAACCGTCACCAAATATCTGATGTGTACCGCGGGGCGCGGAGTGCACATATCCTCAATACCCCCCCTCAAGTTGGAGCATGGGGTTCAAAAATGCCCAACTTGGACATAAGTAACTCAAATTGGAACTTTCCGAGAGCCTTAGTGAAAATGTCCGCCAATTGAGAAGAACATGAGATGTTGTAATCAAACTGTCGGAAATAGCATCCCGCACAAAATGACAATCAACCTCAATGTGCTTTGTACGCTCATGGAAAACCGGGTTTTTGGCAATATGCAAAGCAGACTCACTGTCACAAAAAAGGGGAATAACTTTGGGATGATGAACTCCCAAGCTCAACAACAAACCTTTCAACCATTTCAACTCACAAGTAATGGCGGCCATAGCCCTGTACTCTGCTTCAGCAGATGATCTAGAATCCGTATGCTGTTTCTTGGTCTTCCAAGAAATTGGAGAATGCCCAAGAAACACAAACCAACCTGTCAAAGACCGACGAGTGAGAGGGCAAGCCGCCCAGTCAGAGTCACACCACCCCTGTAAAGAAAGCTCACTGTCTGCACTCAACAAAATACCTTGTCCAGGAGTACCTTTCAAATACCGAACTACACGCATGGCAGCCTCCCAATGATCAATGCGAGGCTCCTGCATAAACTGAGACAAAATATGCACCGAGTATGCTAAATCTGGGCGAGTTACTGTAAGATAAATCAGACGACCCACAAGCCGTCTGTAAGGCGCGGGATCCGAAAGGCGATCTCCTGTAGCTAGACCAAGTCTGTGGTTTTGTTCCATAGGAAAGCCACGAGGTTTCGCCCCAAGTAAACCGGCCTCAGAAATAATATCCAACGTATACTTACGTTGACAAAGAAACAAACCCTGTGAACTTCTAGCAACTTCAATACCCAGAAAATATTTCAAACAACCCAGATCTTTCATTTTAAAACAGTCACTAAGATATGCTTTGAAAATACCAGTGGCAGCGGAATTATTACCAGAAATTATGAGATCATCAACATATACTGAGACATTTATTTGAACTGTGCCTTTAGTATAAGTGAAAAGAGAGTAATCAGAGTAAGATTGTAAGAAATCATACCCTTTCAAAGCATAGACCAACTTAGCAAACCAACAACGAGGGGCTTGTTTCAAACCATACAAAGACTTGCGAAGACGACACACCAAGGACGGATCAGAACTCTCAAAACCAGGAGGGAGTTTCATGTAAATCTCCTCGTCAAGATCACCATGAAGAAAAGCATTGTGAACATCCATTTGATGAAGTTCCCAATTCTTAGAAGCCGCAATATCAAGGAAAGCGCGAACTGTAATCATCTTAGCAACGGGAGCAAAAGTCTCATGATAGTCAATTTCGACCTGCTGATGATTGCCCAAAACAACCAAACGAGACTTCAAACGTTCAACTTCGCCATTAGACTTGAACTTGATTTTGTAGACCCACTGGCTACCAAGCGCACGCTTACCCGCGGGTAGATGTTCCAAAGTCCAAGTTCCATTGTCCTCCAAAGCATGTATTTCATTCTGCATAGATTTTTGCCAATCCAAGGATTTCATATCCTCTTTAAAAGATTTTGGTTCCTTGTCAATCACAAGGGCTGCAATAAACTTCCTATAATTCACAGAATACTTATGACAATGTATGTAATGTGCCAGAGGATAAGGATTACCTGAAGAAGCATGATTAGACCGAGAGTTTGAAAGAGACGGATTATGAGCAATGACGGAATGAGTAACAAATGGTTTCCCAAAAGGATCAACAAAATCACGGAGCAAAATCGAGGGATACTTATCCCGAAAACCACGACCCAAAGGCTCCGGAGAAGAGAAGTCAGTGGTAGGCTCAGGGGACAATGAAGTAGTGTTGTCTGGCTGCTGTGGCTGCTGATCAGCAGCTGAAGGAGAGGAAGACCCGCGCTCCTGCAGTAGTCCATTACCTACGCTCGGGGAATCTGTAGCGTATGGAGCTGGCTGCTGCAAAGGAGAAATAGCTGGCTGCAGACTGTCCGCATCTAAAGTTTCTAAAGTCTCAAAATCCAAAAAATCATCATGAACAGGAATAGGTCCATCAAAAGTATTAGGAGCAATATGGACATCTTCCGGGGATCCAAAAGGGAACACATCCTCAACAAACTTCACATCTCGGGAAACAAAAAACACCTTTGAATCAAGATCATACACTCTCCAACCTTTCATACCGTAAGGATAACCCACAAACACACATTTTCTACTACGGCTAGCAAATTTATCGCCATGAGTTTGCTGATTATGCGCAAAACCCAAACACCCAAAAGTACGTATGGCATCAAAGGAGGGGGGTTTGTTAAAGAGGATTTCAAATGGTGTTTTGTTATGTAAAAGTGGAGTTGGTGTGCGATTAATCAAATGAGCAGCGGCAAGGACACATTCCCCCCAAAAGTAAATAGGTAATTTGGCCTGAAATCTCAAAGCTCGGGCAACAAATAAAATATGTTTGTGTTTACGTTCCACTCTCCCATTTTGTTGAGGCGTACCCACACAAGAATGTTGAAAAATTATTCCAGTCGCATTGAAAAACTCAAACAAACAATTAAATTCATTACCATTATCACTTTGCACGATTTTAATTTTTTGATTAAACTGACGATCAACCATTGCAACAAACATCATAAACATTTTAAAGACCTCCATTTTATCAAGAAGTAAATAAATCCAAACTGCTCTAGAATAATCATCAACAATTGTCAGAAAATAACGAGCCTTACAAGAAGAAACATGACTATACGGCCCCCACAAATCACAATGCACTTTTTCAAAAATTCTAGAAGCTCTATTAGTACTCAAAGGAAAACGAACTCTAGAGTGTTTAGCACGCGTACATACTTCACACCCCTTATCTAAAACATCTCTATTATTACGAAGTTGAGGAAGCAACTTTACTACTTTCTCGGAAGGATGACCCAAACGACGATGCCATAAATCCAGGGACGAAGCTTCAATCGCACCCACTTGAGGAACCAATTCCGTATTGCTAAAATAGTATAATCCGTCTCTCCTAGTTCCCGTCCCAATCAGATCCTTCGTTGGGTCCTGTATGACAGAAATGTGTTGAGTAAATTGAACAGTACAATTAAGATTGTCATTAAGCTGTGAAATAGAAAGCAAATTGCAACGCAAATTAGGAACAAATAAAACGCCTGTGAGAGTGAGTTTATCTGACAAGCGAACAAAGCCAATTAAAGAAGCATTAACAATGTCACCATTGGGCAATCCAACAGGACAATTAAAACTCTCAGTGTCGAACAACCAAGAAATATCTCCTGTAACATGATGTGTAGCGCCGGTGTCAATGATCCAAGAGGTGGAATCAAACTTAGGTGGCGGCGGTGGTGGTGTTTCACCGTCCACCATTTTACTGAAAAGATCCTTGAGAAAAAAAAATAGTGTTTAACGTGGCTCTGATACCATGAGAAAACTATAATACGGGAATAATCTGTGTGTTGTCCTTTCATTAACTCCAACCAATATCTATATAATACAAGATGGTAACCGTAGAATTAGTAAAAACCGTCACCAAAGATAATGAAACTGCTGAAAGTGTGATAATGAAACCGTCACCAAATATCTGATGTATACCGCGGGGCGCTGAGTGCACATATCCTCAATACACCTTCCATGCCAACTCTACCATCAGCATCTATCGTGAGTCCTGACCCCACAAATCCACAATCACTTTGCGACTTCTTTACCTGGCCACTTCAAACCAGCGCCACCCCATTGACAAAAGAAATAGGGTGTTTGGCGAAGGGAAAAAGAAAGGGTAAGAGTGTATCGTAGGGTTAGGTTTATGACTTTAGGTTCTAAGGTGGTGGAAAAGGAAAGAATTGAGGAGGGTTACGTGATTGGGGCTAGAGGCTTAGTTGCACAAAGGTGGCACAATGAGAAAGGTAGTTGTGATAAGATGTAGCTTGGTGGGAGGGTTAGGTGGCACAGGAAATGGTGGAAGAGATGAGGGACATGTTTTTAAATTTTATTTATTTATTTTTTGTTAACAATAGGTAAAAGGGTTTAAGGGTACACCGCGAGCAAATATTTTGTAAAGGTTGAATTATTAAAAGAAAAAAATATGCAAATGAGGGATTGTTAAATGCAAATGAACTAAATGTGGGAATAATGGGATAAACTTTTCCTATTTTAAAAAGTACATACTAAAATAAAATAATATATTTGTATATCACTATATGTAATTTAATGATAAATTTTAAATCACAAGTTGTTCTATATCACTATGATTCGTCTCATTGTAAGATGGGATATATTAGACTACAGTGATCTAATAATAGTCCGAATAAAAAAATTCAATCAAATTTTAATAGTATAATTAAAGTCGTTGATTATCTACTAAAAACAAATCAATCTGAATGAAAAAGGTTACGGACAAAACTGCTAAACTAGTGATGCAGCTAAATTACTGAAAGTGATAAAAATTGATTGTCATAAATCCTAATTTGTTACTAATGAAGTTGAAAAAGAGGAGAAAATTAAGAATGAGAGAATGAAAATGATACAAACTGATCACAAAAAATCCTAACTTGGTTTTGTTATACATGAATGAAAGTATGGAAATCGTCCCATATTTAAAGAATTTTTTAGGGTTACATAAAATGTTTACCTAGTTTGTTAAAGCACATTTTGCTTCTTAAAGCATCTAAATTGTTAGCCATTAGAAAATATTTGCATAGAGTGGCCTAAAAATCCCTAACAATGATCTATGATGCCATCAATTTTTTACACTTGTATTAAATTGACTCTTAAAGTACAATAGAAATATATATATGTCCCTTTTATTACAATAGACATAGACATTACTCTTCTCCCACTTCAACATACAAGTATACAATTTGTATAAGTGAGAGAAAAGTAATATGTATTGTATGTTAAAATAGAAGTGTCCACTTGTTCAAATAAAGAGTTGCTCAATCTAGTTCTTCGAGATTAGATGCTATTGAAGATGGTTGAAGGAATTAAAGATCTTTAAATAAGCCTATAAAACAAAATTACTAACCTAGAGGAGAAATCCCAAAATATTTCTCTAACACTTAAGTCAGATAAGAATTGAATATAAATATAAAAAAATTATTGCTTAGAGAGAATTTGGAGAAACTTAAAAATGACCTTTTATAATTTGTAAAGCTTACCTTATATGGATTTTTGAAGGTATTTATATAATAATTGGATTTATACAGGATTTATATAGACAAATGATAAAAATTTAAAACAAATAAGTAATTTTAACAAAAAAAATAAAATAAAAAAGAGCTTTGGGTAAACTTAATTTAAAAAATAAGCGTCTCCATGTCTGAGCCTAAGTTCAAGTATGTTCGCAGTTACTAACAGTAAACAAAAAAATTGGTCAAAAAAAGTTAAAATTATCTGTTCGCAATTAATAACTGCAAACAAAAGGGAGACAATTTCATCACGTTAGAAAGAACAATTTCTTTTTGTTATAACTGCTAACAAATAATTTTTTTTTTGTCTTTTCTAACGTTATGACATTGTCTCCCTTTTGTTCGCAGTTATAACTGCAAACAAACAATTTTGACTTTTTTTGACCAACTTTTTTGTTCGTTATTAGTTATTACGATCATATCTGATCTATATGATCTTAGGCTCAAACATAAATATATTTTTGAAATTAAATTTACTCAAAACTCATTTTTTTTAAAAAAACTTTACTTATTTATTTCAATCTTTCGACAAATGATGCAACATACAGATTTTTTTATCAATAATTGAGTTTGACTATCTCATAGAGTCATAGACTATCTTTAACTTGGACTTGACCAAGTTGTATTTTCTTTGACTTATATAATGAGGTATAAATTAGACCTTGGACTCAAAACATTAATATTATTTACTTTTTTTATTATAATATTCTAGAATCTCACTAAAAGAAACACAAGCTTGAAGCATATACTCATGGAAATTGTTTTCACGGAAATTGTTTTATAATCAAATCAAACACTGTAAATAAAGTTTAATACAAATTCATTTATAAAGTTTCCTATTTACAGGTAATGTAGTTACAAGGAATATGTATCCATGAGAGAGACTGAAATCTTCAACCAACGAGAAA